>NC_046194.1:6366136-6669166 GCF_011004875.1 Balearica regulorum gibbericeps | reverse complement strand
TCAGGTACACTGAATGGTGCTAAGCTGGAATAAAACAAATTGAACTCACATTTTCTGGACTTCTAACTTTGCATGATCTACTGCCTTTTTAGTCAATACTTAAAATAAATACCTATCATTCAAATGAATAAATACCTTTACCCCAGGATTTAACAAGAGAAATGGCAATCATTACAACTATGGAGTGCGCAGTTGGTCATTAACAGCAAAAGTTATAGATCCTTCTGAACAGCCATTACAAGTTAAAACAAGCTGATGAGATTTTTTAAAAAGGGAGCACTACTAAAATCAGAGTAGAAGATCATTGGAGCAAGCTGAGTGAAGGAAGCAGATTATCTAATTAATGTATGAGTTCTCGGTTCCTTATACTTGTTAGCTGCCTACAGCAGGTTCTTCAATGATGTCCTAAAATGAAGTAATACCAGGGACAATCAGAGCAGGAAAAAAAAGGTGCTTTTATTGGAAGGCAGTAAGAATAGGAAGTCAAAAGAACCCTGTGGTTTTACTTTTCCTATGTATGGAAAGGAATGGGGGTGGGGTTGCTTTACAGATACTCATTCAAGAATATTTTCTATAAATTAACTGATTTTGAAATCACCTATAATTGAAAGTACAGATATTTTTAGCTTCGTATAGTAAGTATAATATTACAGAAACAGCAAAAAAGCAAAATGGTATGTGATACATCCGTTGAGTTTAGAAACAGCAAACCAAGAGGAAAAGGATATTTTTCTCCAAAAAGATTCCGCCAGTTAGTGGAAACAGTTAAGTCCTAACTAAGGTAATGAGCAGTAATGCTACTCTAAGCATTACTCTCCACATATGAAATAAATAGAAAACAATGAAAAATAATCTATGGATGAGGCATTCTTCCTCCAGCACACTCCATTCAAGGCGATGGCTAACTAGGAATATCTACAAAATTAACATTGAATTTTGCTTTCTCTAAGTGTAATGGTGAAGATAATATGCACATAACTCGGTCTTATCAACTGATTCAGCTCCTGAAAATGAACTTTTAAGCATATGGTCATACAGCCAGAAAAGCCAATATATGCGAAGAACAATTCTTGAACAGCATGGTAACAGTCTGGAATTACATGCTAGGGCTCACACAAGTGGGTTTCCACAGCCATAATTTCAACAAATAAATGTTATAGTTTGACAGTTAATCATACAGAAGCACAATGAGGATTTCCAGGAAATGTTTAAATTGTTCCAGTCGGTTTTTGAAGAGTGTGATTAATTTCTAATGGAAGACATAGGAATTTTTCTCTTTAAATACGGCTGATTTCTTCATTAAGTAAAATAAAATGGACAAAAAAAGAGCTCAAATTCTAACAGGAAACACTGCTTACTACAGGAAAACACAACATAAAAATGGTCCACTGATTCTGGCCTGTAACATATGGACAATATTAGTAAAGTTTTCACCCATCATTCTTGCACTGTTTTTTTGAAAATGTATCCCATCGACTCACCTCACAACAGTGATTTCCATGAATGGATTTGGTTTTACATTACCCTAAATTCCTTTTATTTTTCTGATGTCCTAATCAATCAACCAGGCTCCTGATATACCTCTTTTTAATAAAAATGGAACAGCAGCACCCCCTCCAAGACAAAGTGATTCTTTTTTCAGAATCCTTTGCTGTGAAATACATCAAGTATACGTTGTCTACAGAATCCTAACCCCCAGTAAAAGCTAATTTGAACAAAGCCTGCATATTCCGACGATATTTTTGAACCCTGAAATCCCTGTGAAGCTGCTAAGTGCAGAGGGAGGAAATGAAGCACAGCGGTCTCTGCCTTGCTTACTGGTTTGCATGTAACGCTGCACTTGGAGCTCACGCACCACGCTAAGATGACTGTTAGGTGTGTGATCTCCCTAGGCCTCCTATAAAGACATCTGCAGAAGATTAGTTACAGTTTTGGCTGGCTGAATCACATTCTGGACCTGTCTACCTTTTTTATTGCATATAGAGGGAACACAGTGTAATCAGGATCCCAACTTCAGCGCTGAAATTAAATGTTCGTCTTAACACTTACTGCTTGTGGGTTCGTGCGGCATCCATGCAGTCTTCTACCAAGTTCCCTGAGACTCAGTACAAACACAGGAATCCGCCACCATGAGTAAGGTCAGATGAGGATAAGGAACTATAATAATAGGCTGAAAGTATAATTAGATGGTTTCTGATGCACTGCAAATACAATCACTTGTGATACAAATGATCGGTAACTGGAGTATCATAGCATTAGGAATACAACAAAAATCAATAATTTGTACTCAAAGGTATTCTCCAAAAAGAAAAGGAGGATAAAGCGAAGGTGTTGTCACTGAGAAATTTTCCCTGTAGGAACAAAAGAAAACATAATATAAATGTTTAGAAAACATTTGCCGGCATATCAAAGTTTAAACACTGGTAGGCTTTTTTACTCACAAATCATTACAATAAATTAGAAATGTCCAGTAGCATTAAGTAAAATAAGTAAATATCAAAATCGTTTGTCACAAAATCATTGTCACTATCACCAGCTCGGTTTTTTAAAGGAAATAAAAAGAAAAAAATCTGACTTTTCTTAATGAAGCACTTCAAACCTCCTTGGTTGTTTTTCATATTGCAGTGAAGATCAGGATTATGATCGACTTGAGCTACTTATATACTTGGAATTTCTTAAATCAGCCTTGTTTTATAACTAGCTTTATCCAGCTAGTTCTATGAAATTGATATTTGGAAGTGAATGATCACCAGCCTTTTTGTTTCAAAATAGAGTACACATAAAGCTGGTATGACTAGGCAAGTTCTGACTATCTCTGCACAGATCTATATTTGTTATAAGAAGAATGCAGAGTGCATTTCAAAATCATTTCTGCATGTTCAACAATATTTCCTGGAAAAATACTGCCAAAAAATTGAATAAGACCTTGGATAAGTCTTTTCACACAGTCTCCCTTTTTGTTGTTCTTTTGGTTTTGCTCTTGAGCCTGCAGTTGGCTGCATATCTAGTGCTTCCACTGGGAAATGGAGCGAGTGCTCCAGTCTGTATTTATATAGATCCATATCCTTTTTATCATTTAGGCTGTTTTCATACATCCTTCTCCAGCTAGAGCAATGCTGGCAAAATAATCACCACCTTCAGTCTGTGGCAGTAGTTAGAGGTTACTGCCACCTCTAATCTCCCAGCAGAGCTGCCTGTATAAGCAATTCCTACCCTGTTTCATTTCCAATCAGCTTGATTAGCAAAATTCTACTATGTATGCTCCATTTGTTAACTTGGATCATATAGTTAAGAAGCATACAAATAAGAAAATCCATCAGCCTAGAAAAAGGACTACCTTCTACAGGGAATATTGACATGAAGAGGAAGAAGGGGTGGGGGAGTAGCAACTGCTTCAAGCCCGTATGAAAAATATATCTGCATCAAGTTAGTCTGAATGGACAATAAAATATATATACTGGTTTATACTTTATACCAGAACAAATCTGACTTATATCAGCTGCTGGAGAATAGACAACACCTGACCTAGCATTAAGTTAGATTTTCACAAACAGATGATACTTGATCTAGCATAACCTCTTCTGAGACAAAGTTACTCTTTCAAAAATGTTAATAAATATGATCTGGCAGAGAACATTTATATGAGTTCAGCAGACTGTCTTATCTGGACTCAGCATTTCTGGTCTGTGCTCACTGAAAGCACAGTTAATATCCCACGGAAGGGCAAGCTGAGTCCTTCACCACAGGAAAGAGTACATCCATTTTTAAATAACAAAAAGAAAATTAAAGAAATTATTTTTTTTCTATCTGCATAGAAATATAGCAGGGAAAAGAAAGTAAATGGTCCATTACTTAAGCCTTGTAGATGTATACAAACGGTGCAGAGATTTAAAATATAAATGAAGAGAAAGGTAGAGAGTAACGTTACTCTTTTGACATTATCTCCAAGTTAGGTGTGAGTCAAGCTCCACCTGGACAGAACTATTCTAAATAATTTTACCCATTATTATGCACAAATTGCTTCTTTCCTCAGCATCAGGTATATGTTATTTTTAATCTCTATATTAAATATCTGATTTTTCTACTGTACCTACAATTACTGGCATACAGTAACTTCCAGTTAGTAACATAAATTATGTTTTTGATGCTAAGATTGTGAATAATGTAGAAGTGTTTACTGTAGCTAGTGTGACTTTTGCTTCTTTACAGTATTCTGATTTACTCTGTAATTTTTTTCAGATCTCTTAGCATAAGAGTAAGCGAATTTGCACCGTACCTATGTCATGTTTTCTCGAATCCCCATCAAGATGCTGGTGCCCTGCAGCACCTGGAAATGTGCACTCATCTTCTGCAACAGTAGTTTCATCTTTTCAAGACTAAAATTGATTTTTCTCAAACTGGCATGTAAAGGTACAAAGTGTACCCAGTGATCCATAGCTCAAGTGAGTGTAACAATACCAGCCTCGGTGGTTGAAGAAGCAGTAACTTTTTAAGTCTTTGCAAGCAACAGTGCAAGAAAAAACAGACAGTAGAGAAGAATTTATCTTGTAAAATGCCAGGCAGTCAAGTTGTTTTACTGCTGCTGGAGGCTATTGTCAAAGTTGCTAAGTAAATGGTAGAAATAGTTTTCTTTAATTGGAAAGAGCTGGGATGCCATGGTGACATGCTTTTTATAGCATACCTAACATAAACAGATAAAAAAGGATTTCTAAACTCAGATTTTATCACTGCATGATTTGCCCAATTCTACAGTTCACTGTGAAAGGCTCGAATCCTCCCTTTTGAACACTGAAATAGGAGGGAAGGCACTGGAGTCTCTCCTCGCTCTCCCCTGCCACATAATCCTGTCTGTAAGGCCTCAGGTTATTGAAGGGAAAGCAACTAGAAGTTAGAACGTGCCTCTAAACACAAAGACCAATCAAGTCTTACACTTGCTCAGCCCTCGTTAGCAATTCCCTGGCAACTCATGCACTTCCCTAATGTAGCGGAGCAGTACATGTGTCTTGGAAAGGATGTTCACAAGAAGTAGTGTCACCAGTGCCCACAGACTCCCTGCTACTCTGTTACGCCATGATGTGATTTCGCCTGTGGACTCCCTGACCTGTTTGTTAAGAAAAAAGTTAAGAAGCTTAGAGATAAAACATCATTTAACACATCTGTGACTTGTTCTGGCCTTTCACAGTTTCTCCGAAGTGTGTATGAACAACAGAATTTTTACTACTACTGAGTTGTGAAATAAAAACCTGAATGTGAGAAACAGTTCACATTTCTACCTGTACTGGTTCCTGCAGAGTCCAGGGCTTCAAAAAGCCTCTTTAAATCTCATTACATGTGCATAAGTGAAGGAGAATTTTCACATGCCCAAGGTGAGGTTGCACACAGGTGAATAAAAGACTTTAGACGTTCTAACAGCTGAAAGCAGAGAACTTTGCAGTTACTAGTGAAAAGTGACCTTTGAGGTTTTAGTTTCTATTTTTTTCTCATTGAATGTCATCTTTTTTGTCATTTTTCTCCTACTGGCAAATAAGAATTGTAAAAATTTAGGGCCTGACTTTCTAGAATAGCTTTTAGAAGGCCATTCGAAGTGAATAGGTGTTGTAGATATTTGGCGGTTTTTAAATTCAAAAGCAGAGAAGTAAGCATATCTGAGATGTATGAGGTCCTGAATAAAAGTCTAACATGCGGGAAAGGACCTGGGTGTCCTAGTGGTCAAGGAGCTGAACATCGGTCAGTAGTGTGCTCATGAACCAAAGAAGGCCAAATGCATCCTGGGCTGTATTAACAAAAGTATAGCCAAAAAAATCAAGAGTAATTATTTTTTCCCTCTATTTGGCTCTTGTAAGATTGCACCATGAATCTCATACTGAACACCTTGTACTGTGTCTAGTTTGGGGCTTTCCAGTAGAAGAAAGACCTGGATAAACTAGAGATAGTCCAGCAGAAGGCCATCAAGATTATTAGGCAGCAGGAGCATGACGTACATGGAGAGAACTGGGCTGTTCAGCCTGAAGAACAGAAGCACAAGGAAAGGATCTTAATGTGCTCTTCTGCTACCTAACAGGAAGGTGTAGAAAAGATGGAGTCAAACTCTTTTTGGAGATATATAGTGGTTGGACAAAAGGCAACAGACACCAGCTGTAGCAAGGGAAACTTCATTCAGATACTGGGGAAAAAAATTTCACAATGAGAATGTTCAGATATTTGAACAGGGGCCCGGAGACTCTGAAATCTCTGTCCTTGGAGATATTAAAAACTTGACAAGTCATGGCCCTGGTCGATGTCCCCTGTTTTGGGCAGAGCTGGGACCAGATGACTTTCAGTGGTGCCTTCAAATCTATACTGGTCTATAATCCTATGATAACATCTTGACCTGATATCTCTGGACCTGCTAAATATAGGAGAAATGCAAAGGGGTGGTAGGGCATCTGGGAGTAGGGAGAATTTCCACTGTGGTCATGAACTATCTTGATGCTAGCTGGTTAGCTTCATATTAAACTGAGGTTGGTAAAATTGAAATTAATAAAAGTATTCAATTACTAAATCACAAGTTAGAGAAACAACCATCTCCTCTTCCCTTTTCACTACACTACAGAGATCAATACCAAAATGTGGCTTCTTCCTTTCACATTCATCTTATTAAGTGGTAGATGCTAACCTACGTTCTGTATTCAGTAACAGAGAGAACTGCTTCTCATCAATCTTGTGTGATCCAAACTGTGGTTATAAAATTCTGAGAGTGAAAATGGAAAATTTGTACCAAATCTGAGGAAATCAATGTCATTCTTACAGCCATATAAAAAGTATATAAACTGAACACAACTTTGAAGGCTCAGGCTATTCCAACAACCAATATTGTTGTGCTGTTCTGACAAAATGGTATGGAAAAGAAATGAGCTTTACTAAAACACAAATATTATTTCAGCTAATATTTTTCTTTCTTTAAAACTTTAACAGCATATGTATCTTTTAAAGAACAAATTATGCTAATTATATTTCTTGCTTACACTAACTTACCTTTTTTAATAACAAGCTTCTGATAATCACAATTTCAATGTAACTGCTGGAAGGAAATAGCTCCAGTTGTGGTTACGCTCCCAGAGTGCTTCAGGCTATAATGCCTAACAGTTCTCTAATTCTGTTCACAGAAAGTATAAATCAGGATTAGATTTCAGTAATTTGCCTGTACTCCGACAGTGATTAGCACAGTGCGCAATATGGACCACAATCTTTGGAGAAAGTTCATACAAGTAACGGCACAGACATAGGAATGAATCCTGCCACTGTTCCCTGGTGCAGAGCAAAGACTGAATTGTCACTGTGATGGGGAGCATTGCTTTGAAAAAGGACCTGTCGTGGCAATAACATATCCAGATGTTCCTTTATCTCAAATGCAGTGATATTAATAGATTATTTAATCTTTACTAAAAAGAGAGCTAGTAACACAGTCTTACTTTTCATTTATGGTTCGTTAGGTCTATTTCTTAATGTGATTAATGACAAATCACTACTTAGAGCATGGGACATTCATCACCAGAACTGCATGCCCTTAAAACAGGTGTTGAGGGAATTTGAAAACGTTACAATGCAAACTTTTACTACTTCTATAATAGTCTAAAATGACAAATTGCCAAAGAACAAAAACCATTACAATCTTGAAATAGGAATTAATTTTTGTGTATTTATTTTGACATATTTTTCTCTAAAGTTGCAAGGTTTTCACAAATCTATATATGGACTACATATGACTAGAGATGTAAATATAAACACAGGAAAGCTAGAGAATAAGAAAGAATTCAAATTTCAAAATTTTCCAGAACAGAATGTGAGACAACAGGAAAATGGAACCTTTCTTAAAGCTATAAACTAGCTTTGGTCAAGATTTCTCCTTCTTAATAGAGGAAACATGTTTTGAATCTTGATTATTGGGAGAACAAAATAATATCAGGAAAAGCAAAAAAAAAAAAAAATCTAGAATATAACTATATAGAATTAACAACTATGTAGCATACTAACCTAGAGCACATTCTACATATAATAGAAAAATAATACTACTGACTTCTAAGCATCTCTGGAATTAAAGCATGAAAGATCAGTTCTCAACATTAGTTATTTATTGCACGAAATAACTAATGAAATAACTGTCCACAGAGGACACTACTGATAAAACTGAGAAGTAGACCAGACAAGCCAAAGACCCTGAGGACAAAAGCTCTCAAAATTCTCAGAGAAACAGAAAACAGTCTAAAAGGTAAATAGACACAGTGAGCCTCGTTCCCTAAAATATTAAGAAAGCTATGAAAATAATTCATTAGAAATAATTGACATAAATATTATTAATTATGACTTTTTTCCTAACATCTGTGCACCCAAGAATGTTTTTGATCAGATATCATATTCTAATATTTATGTTTCCTGTTTTACCAGGAGTCATCAGTGACTTTTGCTTTTCTGCTCAGTTCTGTTCCTTTCTTCTATTCCCCAACCCTGATTGTCTGTCTTGCCCTGTTATTTCATCTTCTGTTTCATGTATATTGTAAATTCTCTGGAGTGAAAACTTGTTTCTTTGTTATAGGTCTGCAGAGAGCCCTGCATAACCCGGCCATGATCTACAAATGAGGGGTTTAAGTGATAGCACACAAATAAATGAATAAAAGGATGTTTATTGCACTTTCATCCTAACAGAAATAGATGATTAATGGATATTAAATAACAATTTTATTAATTTAGAAAAACAACAAAGGAAAAATCCTGTTGGTAAACAAATGTTAAAAAAAAAAAAAATATTTCAACACAATCTGTTGAAGTTATCACCAGAAAATCCTCTCAGTTCTGCCTTCAAAGGCAGAACATATTCTGAAAGAACAAAAAAGAAAAAATAAAAAATAATAAGCTGTACTGTCTGTCAAAAGGAGGCCTGTGAATTATTCAGTGCCTTAGTGTCCTGACCACTGTGGAAAATTTAAGACTGACTTTTTGCAACTGAAATTAAAAAGACGTTGCAAAGTTTAACCCCAAATATACATTTTCATTGGTCCAATTTATCTAGAACAGGCCATTATAAAAATGTACATTCATACCAGAATAGAACTTTTTTTTTTTAATCATTGAGGGGCTGGTGAAGAAATGCTAATGTCAAATATTAATAATTCCAGTCTGAAAATTCTCACCTGAATGACGACTTCCAGCCATTGTTGCAATTCAGGTTGTGCTAGGAGCCAGAGCCTGCCTGGGCACTAGGCAGGTCCAGGACTAGGAACACAGAAGTAGCTCAGATCTGCTCTCCTTTCTGCTTCGTTAGACTGGGCTCTTGATCAGCTAAGAGTCTCGATCTCCAGACACAGTCGTTCTTACTTGTAAAACAAAGAACATATTTTTTAATACATCTGCAATTTCATTCAATATACCACAAACTGCTTTCAGAACATTGGTGAAAAACAAAACTTTAGCCAACATACCATGATTGTCCATGTGTTTTCACCTATCATTTAAGAACACTTGGGCTTCCTGGATTCCTGACACAGTTAAAAAAAATCTGGAATTTGTAAATGGTGAAATAGTAATAAGGAACATAAAAATGAAGCCTTTGAAGTGCAAGCACAGCTACATCTCTATTGTCTTTGTGAACTATGCCAGGGAGAGACCCTTGATCTCTGAGCCACTTGGTATGGTGAAAATAGGGCTAGCTTCTTCCAAATCACACTAGTGTCACAGACCACCACAGTGGGTGGTTTTCTTTGTAGCATGATGTATGCTGGATGACCTTGATTGCTGTGCAAAAATGTTTGAGAATGACTGATACTATGCCAAGATAGTGTTGGAAAAGCTCTCAAACAGGACATTTTACTTTCGATATCCATTTTCTTACTTCTGTTTGTTTCTAAACCTGACTTCTAATTAATCCTCTTAAGTATTTCTAAAATAATGGTATTCCAAAATAATAATTGTTAAAACTTTTCATGGTTTGTTTTAGCTCCTTAACAGCTGTACTTACCAAAATGAAATTTCATCCTTATTCTCACCTCTACCTTTGAGTATTCTCCTCTTTAAAAATCAACAATAACAGATACTTCACAGAAGATGTGTTAAGTGGTCTTCTACAAATGATGTTTTATAGCAATGGATTACCGATGAAATGCCAGCCATCTAAATCAGAATATGCTTTAAGATAGAAGTGGAAGATTACCTTTTTTGACTAATTATAAATATAAACTTTGTATTTAACTTTTACATATTTGACTTCATATTTCCATTTTCAGTTATTAGAATCCTTCAGTATCTGTAAAATTGGAATAAATATGCACCTGTTTTAGACTGAAACAAAATAAAAATGGAATCAAATGGAAGCAGCAGCATCAGATGCTATCCTTCACTAGTTGACCATGCCTCTTAATGCACACTTCTACCCAGGTAAGGCCAGAGCTGAAGTTAGATCTGTTTCTTAGGAAGTTGTCCTATTTGCCCAGTTTTCCAGTTTTGACAGCTGGACCACAAACTGTTGCTTTTCCAAGCCATACAACTGGAGGCTGAAGATCATTGTGAGCTTTTCGAAAAGATAAGCCATGAAGTTTGTTCAATTGTATTTGAGAAAAAAATCACCACAACTTAACAGACTAATGCTTGTCTACTATTGCTTACTATCAGCATGTCTTTCTGGACAATGTCAATCACAGTAGAGCACTGTGTCATTTTGCTTGGAAAAACAGAATTGAGAGCAGATCAACAAAGAAGAACTTATAATTTTTATTAACTTTAAGTCTACTGCCCAGCTTTCCTCTATTCAAGCAGTCATACTTATGCACAGAAAAGCAAGAGAATAATTAGTACAATTTATTTAGGCTTTTGCATATAATAAAAGTGACTTTTCTTCATCATTGGGAAAAATTTCTAGCAACAGAATTTGGGTTTATTTTTTTGCTCTCATTGTTATCTGTCTTTAACTGTTTTTAGCAGTGCTCACATTATTTGTCCTGGTCAACTTCTGACCAACATACTATTTTAGAAGTATTCAGGGACCTTGTTTTTAATTTTAGTTTCCAAGCAATCAAATGTATGTGTCCTCTTTATGTGATTGCCCCTTTGATTACAGACTGTCTGGTCAAGTTTTTCTCTGACACTCCATGAGAAGTACTGTAGAGACAGCATTGTTTCTGCTTGCTAAACATCTGTGCCATGAAAAGATATTGCCTGGGAAATGAATTAGGCATGAATCAGTTTTTATATCCTCATATAAAACAAATATGAAATAAATCAAATTATTGTTTAATATACTTAATTATCTTTTAATGTGTCTCAAGTCATATAGCATATGTCCTGTAAAAAGCACTTGGTTTGGTCCTCTGAACATGTCATGTATATGTTAATGATGAGAGATGGCACAACATGTTCTTGCCAGAGTCAGAATCCACTGGAAAAAAATGACTTCCAAAATAGAGTCCTACTCTAAAAACTGTGCTAGTACAGGCATCATATTTGATTTTGAAAAGGTGCATTAATTAGGAATTCTTTCTCTGAATACAGTGAATAATCCATTTTACTGATTAATATTTATCATAGCATTGTTGGTGTTGGAAGGGACCTCCTGAGCTCAGCTACTCCAATCCCTGTGCCCAAAGCAGGATCAACTAGAGCAGGTTGCCAAGGGCCTTGGTCCAGTCTCATTTTGATTATCTGCAAGAATGCATATTTCACAGCCCACCTGGGCAAACCTACTTGACCACCTTAACTGCAAAACTGTTTAACTTGGATTTCCTTTATCGTTATTTGTGCCCATCATCCTGTGACTGGGCACCACTGAAATCTGGTTGTAATGTTCAAAGGGATTTCATTCTAATAATAGTTTATACAGGAAAAAAAATGTAAATAAACTTTAAAAAAAGTGTTTGCAGTTCTGGAAAAAGGCAAAAGGTGCTACTTAATCCAAAGTGTGTCTTGTCCACCACTGAGTTCTAGCTTTTAGGGAACACTGGACTCTTGGAATGTGATAAAGCATCTTTCAGTAATAAATTCATTAAAGGACTTTGAAAAGAAACAAAAAAAAATTTAGCAGTTTATTTATAAAGAATTTAATAGTATTTGCTTGGCCCTAAACAAAAATGGGGTGTCATCCAAATTATTTTGTGGCCTGATAACACTGATGTCAGCAAATTTCTGTTACAGCAGTACACAGTCATTAAAATTGAGATTATGAGTATCGCTAACTATAGATACTTTTACTTTGCCTATATATACTTACACTCATAAAATTATATATCTACACATGTAATGTCATGTATTCAGTCGGGCAACATTTGCATTTACTAAGCTCTCCGGTTTTAACAAGCCCGCTACAAGGAACCTGTTAAATGTCTACAATATGTTCACCTTTCACAGTGCATAATAAAGTCAAACACACTCTTACAGCTACTTCATTGCAAACATACTGGCAAAGAAATAAAATCTTTAAAGGAGTGAAGTCATCTGAAGGTGGTGATTGAAAGCATTTTCACATCTCAGGAAAGGAGCATTTTAACATTGCTTGTCACAGACATACTGTCAGGCCTTCATGTGTTCCAGATAACACCTTTGGTACAGCATCTTCAAGCATCAGAATGAACTTTTGGCCATTGATTCTACTGTAAAATTAGATTAATGCGTTGTACTCATGGGTTGTTGTAGTCAAACGATAATTTTTTGCTTGCTTCTTGCTATTCACAAGGAAATAACCAGCTCCATATGACTCATCATGTTGTGGGAGTTCAATGCCAAGCCTGCTTGCACACAAAAGAAAATTACATAATTATACTAAATTTTGCAAATCAAAAACTTCTTTGTAATTGCCTTAAATTTATTTTATATTCCATTTTCAGAAGATGCTTCCCTGTTCAGCTATTTAGCAGGAACATTTATTATAAAAGTTAATTACAGTTTCTTAAAGAATTAAACAGGGCTTTTTGGCTCTTTTGGGGTTTTTTTTTAACCAAAAAATATCTCTGATATATACATTTCTGAATTTTGGGGTTATGTTTTGATTTTGCCTGCATTCTTGATAATCTGATTAAGGAAATGTCATTTATTTTTACTGTACGTATATCTGATCTGTACTTCATATGTTATTAAAAAGATATACTATTGGGCAAAAAAACCCAAACAAATGAGCACTGTTGTTCTTAACAGTCTCTGAACTAATTTTAACTTAAGAAAAGTATTTACAATTAATAAGGAATGGAAAAATTACCGAAACATTTTAAATGACATGTTATTTCAACATACAGATCAAAACAGACAAGTCTTTGAAAACACCACTTCATTGGAGGAAAGAAGGGCCAAGGAGAAAATTGATTAAAAATTAAAGTTTTTCCACTTTCTGACATTTATTTTTGTGGGTCGTCTTGGAGTTCAACGCTGCCAATCCAGCAATCAGCAGCTATTTCTGACATGTTGCTTCCTAACTTAACTACAGACTGTCACTTTAATCTCTAGAGAATGTTATTGCCTAGGAAGACTGAACTGGTAAGGGGGAGAAAGAAACCAAGAAAATCACTTCTAATTACTGTTATGTCAATTTGGAGACTGACTGGAAGCATCAAAAATCTATCCTCATTTCGTACAATAGAGTAGAACCACAAAAATTCTCACCTTCTTGAGCCACGGCTCTGTCTGGCTCCTGAAAATGCCAGTTTCACTAAACAGGATTTCTAGACTACAGGCAAGTGAGGACAGGTAATAAAGCACTTCTCATAATTTAATGATAACCGGTCACAGAGTTCTGTTTAGCCAATTCTAATGCTTCAGAAAATTGGATTTTGATGAGGTTCCTGCACCTTAATATCCTCCCTGTGCATTTCCTACAAAGGACTATTACATAAAATACTGACTGAAACCTAGCTCACACTCTGCATACTTCAAGATATTTTATTGCCTTTGTGAACATTAGACACCCTGCTTATATTTACCACCTCCTAACAGGACGGGACAGAAAATAAAATACGTGCTATGAAACTCACTGATATTTTCTCCCATCTTTGACACTTTCCTCTGCCTTTCTTTGAATGTTCTGCAAAGCAGCTCTCTTTATTTCTCACTTTTCCCCTTTACGTCCATACGTTGAAAGCATGGAAAGGGAACAGAATTCTTAGCCTAATACTGTGTAGGTGACAAAACATTTCCTTTCCCTCTACTTTGGGGACAACTTTGAGACACGTTGCATAGTTGTTTGACAGATCCACAACATCTCCTACCCAAATCCTGGCTGAAGTCCAGTCTCATAATTACATTCCACCTACCTAAAATTCTCCCTGTAGTTCAAGTGGAATAGTGTGCCATTTTCTGAGCTCTGTTACTTTGCTCATAAACTCCCACTGAAACTAAAGAGAAAGGCAGGAAGGATTTGGTTCACTGGTCTATAAACATTATATACAATGAACCAATTGTTCAGTAAAGCTAGTGAAACTATTTCCATAGACCTAGGCTGGAATACTGAATCAAAAGCTGTTGCTGACCAATTAACATACTGGTCTGTGACAGCATTTAAGCTCCTGCCTGCTTGATTCAAAGTGGGGTGGAATAAAAATCTTTTCATATGGAATCTGGAACTCATAAGCCAATGCTCAATATAAAATCTGTAATAGCGTTCCTCCTCTCTGAAAACAATTAAGTGGCTCCATTTTTATTTCAGTGGGGAATCAAAAGTTTCCAAAACTTTGTTTTCCAGGAAAGAGAAATGTCAGTCACCAGTGGAATTTGCTTTTCAGGTCCTAATGTAAATCTCACTCTTGGACTAGAGGAGTGACTTAAATCTTCTAGAAGTTCTAGGCTTTCCTTTCTTTATTAACACCTTCCAGTCATCTGAATTTTCATTTGTACTTGAAAAATATTACTGAGCATTTGCAATGCTCTAACTTCTGATTACTATGTACTCATGAAACCTAAAGGAATATCAACCAGTTTAGACAGTAGAAGGACTGATATTTGCAAGATAAACACAGTTTTACATGAGTTAAATATGAGCTATTAAGCTGTAAGATTTTCAAAACTTCCAAGATCATTTGGTGTTTAAAAATTAAAGCCAGAACAGAAAATGATAATTAGTAAGAGGAATAAAGGTGGCATCTTGATGCATATGAGAAGAGTGGCTATAACTATGGATACAAAAAACTGACCTTGGAGAAAGTAAAATCATCAGAATGTTAATAAAATGAGAAAAATTCTGTGAGGTAGAGTTAAGACAGACAGACGAAAGAAAGTTAAAAATGAGGACAGCAGAAAAGAAGGTAGATTGACATCATCTCTTGCGTAGGGTTTCAATTCTTTTCCTTTACCTTATGGCAGAACCATGTATTCAGCATTTTCTTTTTTTTTTTTCTGTTATATTGATCACAGCAAAATTTGTGGTGTTTAGATTTGCCACTAAGTTGACAGAGGGATTTTGTCAGTAATTTGCTTTGGTTGCTCAGTGATTGCCAGTCTGTTGTGATATATATTCACACAGAACATATTCGTTTGCCTACCGAGTAGGAAGAATGGAAAGAGGAGAAAGAATCAGTGTGGACATGGTGACCTCCACTGTGAATTTTCCTAAGTGACTTAATGGTTGCTGTGAATTTGTGTGACTTTCATGCTCTTTTAGAAACTGTGTGATGGACCTGATGTCTATACACAGCATGCACCCAAATGACACATTTTCCCTTTTGTATCAGTGGTGTCCTCCCAACAAAGCACTTTGAATCATGCTGAGTGCTGAGTGTAGAGCTGGCTTGATCTGATGGTTAATAACATGAAATTGGGAGCCAGAAAAGCCTGTCTTTTAATTCCTTTTTTCCTCCACCAACTCTTATGCCTTAGGGAAAGACACTTAACTTCACTAAGAATCTCCTGTACCTCCAAGGAAAAAAAAAGAAAAGAAAAAGAAAAGGAAAAAAAAAAAAAAAAAGGCTTTCTAAAACAGATTCAGAGTCTCAGGAACTTTACAAGATGAAGATAAGATTTTGTCTACTACTTTGAAAATGTAAAAGCTAACAGAAGCTGGATATCTGGGGTTTCATGTACTTTAATAAATGAACAAAATACATATTACACTCATTTGTGCGTGTATAAATTGTTATCTTTCTACTGCAGAAGCACAGAGAGCCAAATTCTGGTCTTAGGGACACATTATTGGTACGAGGCCAACGACACAAGAACAATTACGGTATTTATCAATGTTCACTAAGTGTATACCATACAAAATTGCATCTACACTCAGTAGTTCGTAAATACATTATATTAGAAGTTAGAGAAACAAACATTTTCCATCAAGCGGGTGTGGCAGGATAGGCAACTCCTATTTTTCCTGGGCACTTCTGAACCTCCTAAAGCAGTCTAGCTCATTTGCTTTTCAGTTATTAATAACATTTGCATCTGCTGTACCTGATCTCTGATCATTTTGCCTCGTGCTAATGCTTTACCTTTTCCTCTTGAATTCTTGCAGATGTTTGCTGAATATATGCAAACTGCAGCTGCCTTTTAAACAAGCTACAAATTTATCAGAAAATGCACTGGACATCAGAAGAAAATTTCACTAGCAGCAGGTTTTCCAGATGATGAAGAGGCAGAATGCTAAGAAAACCTAATTTACTTTTTGTGTGAGGTAGAAGGGTTATATTCCTCTGGGCCTTTATTCCTGTGCATGCCACTTTGCAAATGAAACACACCACATGAGTGCTGTATGAAGAAAAGCGTCATGAATACTAAGTTAGTCTTGAGTTGCACAGGAATAAAAAATGCATTGGTTCTAGTTAAAATCGATTTTGCCTTGGAAATAAATATTGGATTCACTTTCTCTCTCTCCCCAAAACACTTGGACAGATGGAAAATACCACTGTAGCTGCTGTATATTAAAGTGGTAAATACACAATCAAGCAATCCAGAAATCTTGTTGGTAGTTTCAGTAAAACCCATTTTCATTGTTTCACTGCAAAGAGGTTCAGACTCTAGAATAAATTCACAGACTTAATCTGTGTTGATTCAAAAAATTAGCAATTTCTTCACCACCACCACCCCACCCCCCCATATAATTGGAGCAGAGTAGTTTCTAGAAGTTCAGAGTCACTAGTTACTATGGAATTACCAAAAGAAAGGAGAAGAAATGGAGCAGTAGCCACTCATGGAATCCATCCCATTTATGTTCTCAGCAGAATTTTTAAAAAGTTTTTCATTTTTCCTTTTCAAAAAAAGTTCAGGAGGGAAAGGGGCTACATGAAATTATAGAAACAAAAAAAAATGTGTATACTTCTGTAATAAATGTAGCAGCTGCTGGACACTTCATGCTTCCCTTTATATTAAGTTAAAATAAATTGCTGATCTAAAATTTTTTAATAATTACTGACTTAAAAGTACTGACGAGTATTGATGAGATTAGGAACACTAATAGAACCCAACTTTCACGATCTTTTGAAGGCCCAAATGACTTTGAAAATCTTAACGCTGTAAAATTAATTCAAAATTTTTTCACATGTGAAAATCAAGGAACTAAAGTACTCAACAAAGATTTTCAAGATTTTCATATGGACTCTTCACAGTCCATATGTAACTGAAACATACAACCAATTTCTGCTATATTGTGAAATATTCAATAGCATTTAAAGAAGCTTTATTGATGGTACTGTCACCTAAAAAGGGCACAGTTGGTCAATCTGGGGCTGTAAAACTGACCTTTAGATGCATTTCCACAGTGCTTCTTAGGTAACATTAACTGTACCCCTTATCTACCTATTTTCACAAAATAAAAGTACAAGAGATATCATTAGGTTGATTAAGATTGATATTATCGATCTATTATGTTTTAATCAATTGAGAAGGATAAGCAAATCATAACTTCCTTTGCTCCACTTTCATTATATTCTAATGATATACACATACTTAAGGTATAGACTGAACATATTGGCTAGGTATTTTGCTTCAACATCAAGTAACTTCCCATCCGACTTGACAGTAACGTTAATTTGGCTCTGCAGTGCCAGGTTTCAGATCAAAAGTACTGTGGTAGATTGATACTATCTCACTCAGCTGATTCAAAATTGCTCTAAACATTTGACTAATTGCTTTGCACTGGCCACTTTTTGTTTGTTTGCTTGCTTGCTTGTGCCCGTAGAGGTTAGACTGATAGATATACAAGCACGTAAACTTGTACTGCCAGATAGACCAATAATTAATAGATCTGGTATTGTTACTGTGGAAATAGAGCCTGAATCAAAGGGGAAAAAAATAGTGCTTCTGCTAGGCACAACTTTCTAACATTTTCATTTCTTTAACTTTCAGACTCTGGGGCAGGCACAATAGCCTTGAAATTTAACACAAATAAAATAAACATAAAAACAAATTACCTCATTCAGTTAATGAATAAGGGAGAATAAAGGTCATATACAAACCAATATGAACTGAAAGGCCTTACTTGCCCAAGTCTATGCAGTCACAGGGCGACTCATTAGACATTCAGAGATGGGGAAACCTACAGAGACGGCCCCTGAACTGAGAAGACTTTTTGCCTGGGCTACTTTAGGTGGATAAATAGCCACCAGAGCTCATCAATAGAGCTCCTCAGAGGTCTAACATGTACCTGTGGGATCACAGAGGTCTTGGACAGGCATAAAGGAGAAGATGTATGCTCCAGTATTTCAGGCTCAGACCATATACTGTTAATGAAAACATTTGGTGAAAATTTTCTGTAAAGCTACTTAGGTGCGAGCTGTGAAATATGAATAAAGAACTAAAAGAAAATTATAAGGCATTGGAAGTGAGGAAAAAACGAACTTACAAGATGCAAATTGAAACAGAGTTGTGTATGAAACTAGGACACAAAGCTTGGAAAGAACATTCTCCAGCCCAAGAAACCTCCTGCCTACTGCCAAATACCGTGGATAGGAAACACCCACTGTGTTGGTGAACACAGCGTACTACAGCACTAGTACATTGATGACACTGGTGTGCATTAACACAGCAGGTGCTGTGCAGTGAAGGAATTAAATATTTTAAGAACCTTCACTCAGCGGAATCTGTTGCTTCTGCACCTCCCAGCTGTTTTTCTCTTTCACTGTGGATGGTGGAGGACTGCACAATCTGGTTTAAAGTATGGCAAAAGTAATTATCTTTCTATTGTGATTCCTGTTTTCTTTTGTATTCCCTGTGAGGCTTCTGCAAATACATCCACTATTTCTGCTGCATTCTATAAATTGCAGATATTTGCCTTTAAAGATTAACTAATATTTTCTTGAATTTGCATGCAAAGTGTTATGAACTGCGAATACTCTTCTGTTCAATTTTATACTTCTGCAGTAGTACAGGCATTTTTGTATTATGTCACTCCACATTTTTACTATAATCCCCATTTACCTTATTACCTAATCAAACTTCAGCTAAAACTATAACAAAACACTTACTTATTTCTCTATCCTTTTGGTGTACTTTTGATTCTTTATGTGAAATGCCACATTTTGCATATCTATACCAAACTCTCCCCTAGTTGAATTCTGAGCTTCAGAGCTTTATACTGTATGAAATGTCATTCTTCAGGGTTGAATACATTCTGATAAAATACAGAGATTTCTTTTCCCAACTCCCCAAAATACATCTTTTTCCCTGAAATATCTCCAAAGCTTCCTGTAAATTATTCACTTTGTGATTATATATACTCTTTCAACATACAGAAAAGCGCTTGTTCAAACTAAGAATTAGCTGTCTGTTACCATTCTTTTCTCTCCCTGGATCTCAGACATATGCACACAGACCCACACAGTCCTCTACACTTTTTAAAATGAAACCAATTTGTCTGCTATTCTCATGCAAGATATATCAGGAGAATAATGCTTCCAAGAGATCTGGTGAAACTGATTGAGAGATGTACAAGATTTGCTTGTTCAAGACTGGATTTTCTGTTTTGTAGATTTATATTTTTCCAGAATGACCTGGCACGGAAATGATCACTTTGCTTTGCCTAGTTGAGCATGGTGAATAGTGTCTCTTGTATAATTCTCCTGGGGAAAGTTACTGAGATAATGAGACATATTCATGTACATAAAGTATATCAAGTTAATATGAATTCATAATTACAAGAAATTAAATTCTAAATGCTCCTGTATCAAAAAACATATCTATGAAAGTCTCACAAAGGGCAGAGAGAGACCTCATAAAGGATAAGGCAGTCATCTAATAATGGGAAGAAAGAAAAGATGTTGGGGGTAGGAGTTGGAATGATCATAAACATAGGGGAGTTGGAAAGAGATGATCTTTAAGGTCCCTTCCAACCCAAACCGTTCTATGATTCTATATAGTTGCAAGTTCAGCTTTAGTCCTTACATGCACCGAGATTATCGTATCTATCATTACAGCACCTGAGTGCCTTCAAACATTCTCTTGGACATTTTTAGAGCTACTAAATTCCCATGTAAAACAAATGATTAAACTACAGTTAAATTGAAAGGTTAAAGTATAGTCTTTAAAGCAACTGAAAATTGATAAAAATCATTGCTGTTCAGTGCTTTTTCAGCCTAGGAATTTACTTAGTTATCAGTTTTTCACTTATTTTTCATATAGACTTGCAAATAATTTAAAAATGTTCTTCCTTTGTAGAATAAAATCTAAAATCTACCCTCCGTAGTTCACTTTTGAGTCTAAGAATTCCTAAGCCTAGGACAAAAGATGTCTTACATTTTGGCATTAATGTGCTTGTCCCACTTGCATTTAGAATGTCATACATCTAAACCAGAGAACACTGATTTTAATCCTTTGTGTTTTTCTGATGCAAAGTCTAATCACCAATCATTACACTTGCTTTTATTCTGCAAGTCAAACAATTTAAGGATATTGGACCTGGAAGTTTGGGAGGTTCGGGTCTACACATGCATTGACTTTGTGAATAATGGCACTTGTGTAACTGATGACATGTACCATACCTTTTGGGAAGTGTGTAGAGTCTCTTTTCTTAGCATGCTTATTTCATGCAGGAGAAGGCAGAGTCTGTCTTCTGCTGTGGATTTTGACTGCCTAAAACGTATCAGGCAGAACTCGTGATAGTTTCTGTTTGTTGAAAATATGAGTGCAGTTTGGCTCAACAATGCTATTGTATAGAAGTAATGTAAAGTAGAGACTAGAAAACAAGATGTTCATTTAAAACCTCACTGACTATATGAAGAGAACACGTTATCAGGGAGAAGTAGAGTTGCCTTTTGTGCATTGAGTAGCAATCTGGACATAAAGAATCTTTACCTGTTTAATTAGTAACAGTCTTATACCATAAGGATATCAGGAATAGCCTATCTATAGGAACCCCAAATATATTATCCTCTTTCCAGTTACTAAATGAAGGTTGGCTTGCATTTGAGTCCATTTTGCAAGAATTTCATTCTACGAACATAATTCAGAGCTAGATTATAGCAGGAACTTAAGTTCCACCAATAACTACATACATTATTAGAAGGCAGAGTAAATTGTTACTCCTGCTTGGCATCAACTGTTTGAAGAGCTGTGGCACATAGGGAGAGACAGAAATGTGTCTTAAAACATTACACTTGAAAGATCAGCATATGGGTTTAAATATCAGATTGATCATTGTGATGTTTTTACTTTTTGTCACTTGTTAATATTTTTATAGTTATGGAAAATCTGAGATTGCACCACTTTCACAATATAAAAGGAAAACACTAAGATGAATGTTTCTCCTTGAAAGTTCATTGTGTGACCACTGGGTGTTCTGCTTAACTACTAAAGGATGTAATTTAGGACATTCTTTCAGACAGGTCTTAATAAAAGCCAAACAGTACAAATGTTCACTTAATCTAGAACATTTGAAAAAATATTTAGAGAAATTTTTAACTGAGGTTTCCAGTACTACCTTCTCCTGGCTGAGCTAAAAACCTAGAAGTGATTATCATAATCATAATGTGACACTTTTACCCTCTCTTAATTGTGAAAGACTACAGGTGGAGAAAAAAAACCCCACACCTTTTTCATGTGTCCATGTTGTTTATTTCTTAATATGTAATAACTAAATTCCTTACAAGATTGTGCACTGAGTACATTTGTTTGAACCTGACTTCAATCAAGCTATAATTGGGGCAAAACATCCTTTTCAAAGTCACTTACTTTGTCCTAAAAGTGATAAATTATAGAAGGATAGAAAAGCAGAACAAAGCAGGAAGCCTTCACAAGAAATTGCCAGACACCAGTTCCTATACATTTACATAAGAGCAGCTCATGTAGTACTAATACGGAATTCATAGCTAAATCTCAGATTGAAAAGAGGTCACATACCATATGACAGATTTCTTGTAGAACAATCTTGATAATTTATTCATCAAGATGGTATCAACTAGGATATGACAGTGGGGAAGGGAAGTAGTAACAGAAAGAGCAGGAAGGGGTAAGATGCAGTAGAATTGTAATATACCGTACCGTTTTTAGAACAGGAGGAGAACATTATTAGTAGGAGCCAAAATTTAAAATGAAAACTAAAAGCAGGTAAAATATTATAATAAAAGAATCTAATAAGATACTGTAATGTCTCTATAATAATTACAGTGACAAAAAACAGGAGTGGAAGCAAAATCACTAAAGTTGGAGAATACAATACAAACGATAAAGAACAAAGAGAACTATAAAACTATGGTTGAAGGGCACACAGCAATAAGCACGAAAATGTGGAGAGAGAGTAACATACATTTAGGATAAAACATCAGCATAGAAGCACTTGAGAAAATCTTCAGTAGTTCAGATGCAGGAAAAGGAAAGGTGTTATGTCGCTAACAAAATTTTTGAGTGAAATATAAGAGCAGAGGAATATGCAGAAAAAAAAATAAATCAGGTATTTGCAGCAGCTAAACAAAGATGAAGAATGAAAAACAATGTACGTGTATAAACAACTGATAAATTAACAGTTATATTACAAAACACGAAACAACAACTTGCAGAAATAAACAGAAATAAACTACAGTATATAGATAGCATGGACAGAAATTTTTAGGGTCACAAGCAATTAAAGCGTTACTAAAAATTAAATATGGTAACATCATCTGTGGAAACAACAAATTAATTATTGACTGAGAAAAATTATGACGTTGTAGTTTTGTTGTACTTCATCTCACCAAATAATAAAATTATTTGCAATAGAAATTCTTAGGAGTTCTCATTTTCAAAAAGGCAACACAGAAGCATACAGAATTTGCTACTTATATTGCTCAGAGTATTTCTCTAAAAGCCTTTAAAAATGGGGAAAATATGCATTGAAAATCTCACTTTAGTTCACTGAAGCTTACAGAAATATCTTCTAACTTCAGTAGAAACCAGTTCAGATGATGAGTAGAGACTCACTCTTCGCTGTGGGAGTACTGACTGAGAGATGGAACACAGCTGTATCGTGGCCTTCCCAATAACCAAAGTCTAAGTCTAATGGCTCTCCAGAAACAACGCACTCACTTGCCTATCCTTCAGTTATTCATCACAATAACTTCAGCTAGCAGTTAGCTTGCAAGATGAGTAAGTGGAGCCAGAATTACACAGCTTATGTCCTAGAGAAATTGCAACAAATCTGTTGCTAAGCATGACTGCTGCATGCTCAAGTTCTGAACAAGATTTTTAAATACCAATTGAAAATACCTGAACAGTGTTTGCTTTTGGGATGGGGGGAGGTGGGGGAAAGACCTAAGTTTGAGAAATATCTTGCAGGTTTTTCTTTTTTTTTTTTTTCAGAAGTGGACCACTTTCAACAAAGATCCAATCATTTCCAAGTCCCAGAACAGAAATTGATTCTGTTTCTGTCAAGGTAGATTTCAACAGCTATTGAGAGAAGATAGAAACTAATTCAGTACTAGTTCTTCATGCCTCAGTTATAGGTCTATTCTCTTTGTGCTCTGTGTTTCAGCACATAATACAACTTGACTGGAAAGCAACAAATGAGAAACTTAAGTTCTGGCATAAACATGTTGGAAGCAGTTGTTCTATTATATACCCACATCAAGCAATGCCAATCAATCACAATTCAGACACTTAATCAAGGGATACACTTTGGCACCAAAGGATTCTTGAAAACAGAAATATATTAACAGTTATCGTCTCAGAACTAATCCTTTTTTCCCCTCTGTAACATATCTTGTCAGGTTTTTCTATCACAGCCCAGGAAGCCAACCATATCCTGGGCTGCATCAAAAGCAGCGTGACCAGCAGGTTGAGGGAGGGGATTCTCCCTCTCTACTCCACGCTTGTGAGACCCCAGCTGGAGTACTGCGTCCAGCTCTGGGGTCAAAGGCCACAAAAATGATGAGGGCTGGAGCATCTCTCCTATGAAAACAGGCAGGGAGGGTTGGGGTTGTTCAGCCTGGAGAAGAGAAGGCTCCAAGCAGACCTTATTTCAGCGTTTCAATACTTAAAGAGGGCTTATAAGAAAGATGGGGACAGACTTTTTAATAGGACCTGTAGCGCTAGGACAAGGAGTAATGGTTTTAAAGTAAAAGAGGGTAGATTCAAACTAGATATAAGAATTTTTTTTTACGAGGAAGGTGGTGAGGCACTGGAACAGGTTGCCCAGAGAGGTGGTAGATGGCTTCTCCCTGGAGACATTCGAGGGCGGGCAGGACAGGGCTCTGAGCAACTAGATCTAGTTGAAGATATCCCTGCCCATGGCAGGGGGGTTGGACTAGATGACCTTTAAAGGTCCCTTCCAACCCAAACCATTCTATGATTCTATGATTCTATCAATCATCATCAGCAACTGCCTGGAGAAGTGCGGGTAAATTTAACATAAATAACAAAGGGAAAAAAATTGCTGGCTGCTCATAAAACACCAAGGCTTCATTCGGCCAATCAAATATTGTCTGGTGTAGAGCACAGAGAAATATCACAACAGGAAGCCAAAATCTGCAAAGCTATGACATTAGCTTATCAGAGAAATGATTGTGATAACTCACCAGCACGGTTTATCTCCTGTAAGAACAGAAACAACAAGATGAAGAACCTGTTCTCAGTCATGGCCCTTATGCATTCCAGGAAGTTTGTATCCCCTGTCACCTGCATAAGGTCAGAGGAAAAAAAATAAGTACACCGGAATCGCAGAAATTATGAGTTCTTCAAATTATGTTTTTCATGTGCTGCTGCAAAATGTCTTTTTTAGTGAATGTTACAAAAAAATAGTCATCAGAGAAGACTGCCAGCTAAACGCATTTTTAGATCCACGTAGAATTTAACATATGGAGAGGCATCCACACAGTCCCTTAGCTGCAATGGGACACCACAGATGAAAAATTGATAGGTGCTAAACTATTAGGGTGAGTTTCCAACTTCTCACCTTCTCGAATGGGACACTAATACATGAAATTAAACACCCTCCATACATAGTCTCCAGTTAATCTGAGCAGGAGCAGTAAACAAAATACGAGAGCAAAGTCTGCCTAACTGCAAACAGTAGTATTGGCCTGGGCAGAAAGCTATGGCAACAGCCAAACCGGTAACTTCACAGTTTAAAATACAGCTTTGGTTTAAAAAAGGTAAGTTAAAACCATTTTAAAAATCCACATGGAACACAAATATTTTCGGACTGGACTGCAAGAACTCTCTCCCTTCCATTGTGGGCACTCATTAATTAGAAGGGTGCTTTGTTGAGTTAGTAGACAAAAACACAGGCTAAGGGAAAGAGGAAAAGTCAGCGGTTTCTATAAGTCTCAGCAGCATCCTATGTTGCCAGCTCAAGTGGTAGCATATACAATGCTCATCACCTTTCCTACTCTAAGTGAATACAAAAATCCTTCAGTTTTACTTACAAAAAATGCAGTGTTAAAACTGCACAAGAAGTAAATAAAGGATAGCAAGATACTGAACAAACTTAAAATTATCTTAGAAAAAGACAGTAGATTCAAGTGAAAACTTCTTGAGAAAAGACTAATTAGCAAACCTTTCTTTACTACATACAATTAAATTATTTATCAGTAAAAATGTGGTATAGTGTAGGTTTTTTTTCCTAAAAATAGCATGCTCCTTAACATCACGTCAAAAGGTAAAACTTTATGATGTGTTTCTGGAGATGTAAAAGAAAAAATTCTGCACAGAAAGGAAACAAGATCATGACTCCACACATGGGAAACATGTCTGCGTCAGCAGAGTATACCAGCATGGAAACTCCTTTTTATACAGAGGAGTAAGAAATGTTAAGCAGGATTTTAATAACCTCTGTAGGAAGGAATTCCTCCCGACATTTGTCCTTCCATAGTTGTCCATGCCTGCCAACATGACAAGTCCTTTCCATAATCCCAAATGCCCCAGGATTATATTGCAAGTCATGAAAGGTAAAGTATAGCATGAGATAGCATTATCAGAACTTCTTATTTGATCAACTTGTAGAGGATAAATTACCTTCAGCAGGAGGTATAATCTAAAGCAGTATGTCTTCAAATTGCTTGCTTATATTTTGCATTAGTATTAGAGGAAAACATGAAAGAAACAAACAAACATCTTTCTTAGCTGCAGGGATTAGGTCAGTGTAATTGCTCAGTATACGTTCCTCTGAGACTGGTGGTATCGGTGATACAAATAGTGCATTCATCAACTCCTATCTAAATTAGTCTTAGCGCATTTGACATTCCTGGGGAATTTCAGTCCAGGTGCTTCCACACCTTTTATTATTTGAAGTTTTGTACTGATAGCAGGAAGACACTGTAAAGTTGGAGATGAGAGATCAAATCAAAACTTCTACGTTTAAGCTCTGTCCTTCAAAAAAACATAGCTGAGTATTCTCAAATGCAATTAAACATATAAAAAGACATGATCAAATCCTCTGGACAATAACGTTAGGGACAAGATGGGCAGCTCTTTTCAGATAAAAGAGTTTGAAATACATGGATTTGATTAATAGTGCACAAATTGTCAATACGTACTTTGGGATCATGACAGCCATGGCCAGTTCACTCTGCTGTCTGCTAACGTGCCAACGGTTCCTATGTTGCAGAGGCAGGGGGATCAGGAACAACCTTCAGGCAGCTGGTACCGAGGACTGTGTGGGTAGGCAAAAAGAGTGCTTCCCAGGAGACACGTATGAGCTTGGACTACTATTAAATTTGCCCATCCATGGTCTACTTCTCATACTGAATCGAGGCCAGCTTTTATGCAAAAGCAATCATATGTGAAAGTGCTGGCCAAGAAGATACCATGAATGTAAACAAGGGATAGAACAGGGCTGCTGGGTGGCTACATTTCCATTCAATTAAAACTTCTGGATTGTTTTATTTGAATTTCCAGTGAAGTGGAATAACGTTTTTGAATTTGGTTGGTTAACTAACTGGACAATCCTCTAGTCCACCTGGCAGCTGACAAATAGCAAGCTAGCCAGCATCCTGCCTTCCCATCCCCCCTGGAGTTTTCTGTCTTTCGGGGCAGGGGGGAGGGGAGGAGAGGGGAACAAAAAACCAAACCAAACCAAAAAAGCCTCTCAGGGCAGAAAACTAATTTATTTCTATTGAAAATATCAACAATCATGCATTCTCAAAAAACCCACCACCCACTGATTCTGTGAAATCTGCATTTTCAGTTAGGAAATTCCTTCCCTGGAAACAACTCCAGAAACCCAAAACGTTCTGTGAAATCTGCATTCTTTTAGAAAATTGCTTCCCAAGAAACAACTTCAGTATAAGTCTCTCTCCCTATTCCAATTTCACATGTTGTGGCAGAGTAGGAAGGTACGACTGAGGACCACTGCACACATGTATTAATCTAGATATTTTGTTCCCATAAAGGAACTAAAATATATCTGGATTGATTTTTTTCTGAAATTGAAAAATATGTAATTTGCCCTGAAACCAACCACCCTAAATAGCAGTGCAAAATGAGCTTATTAATAATACAGTAAGCAATAATTTTGCACCTTGTTGGGTAGGACTCTAGTTTTATTTTCTCCTCTGACAGGTTGAAATTATTTTCTTGGTTGATAGAACTCACAAGAAGCCCCTGTAATTTAATTAATCTTTTTGGTTCTCCATTAAATATCCAAAAATATGTGTGTTGGTATAACCTTGCAATAGCTCACAACAACTCCAGCTGTAATCGGTCTCCTATGTTCTTCAAAAATTATAATAAAGTCAAACCCCATGATCAGTAGAAAGCAAATAAGCTCACACCTTGTCTTCAAAATCAAAAGGCTTTAAGATTCTTCAAAAGAATCCAAGATTCTCCAGATTTCTCAGCACAAAGCCCACCTGAAATATTTTCTTAGGTTTTCAAAATAATCAAACTGTGCAAGTAAAGGAAGTGACTTTTTCTGCACTTTTTAGCCATTTTCATCTATAGTTTTAGAACATCTTTTCTGCTTCTTTATTGTAACTATTAATAGATCTGTACAAAAGATCACTTGTAGTTTGCTCATACAGAAAGACATTTTATTGAATTAATGAGATTATAGTTCTTCGGTTTGGAATACTTAATACTTAGACTTAATGTAAGCATTCTCCCAGCTGATCAGAGGTGTGAAAGGCATCTTATAATAAAGATGTATATAACACCATATTGTCTGTACTTTTCAGCTGCTCAGTCATATATCAACAGATTATATAGGCTACTTAAGAGTTTGTGTTGTGAATACCTTATTGCAAAAAAAGAGACAGAAATATCTTCCATTCCTTATCAAGAAAATTATATTTCCAAGCATTTTTTCTTATGGTGCTCTAACATCAAATTTAACGAACAAGGAAAATTGATCCAGAAATAATACCTTTGCTATTACCACCAAATACAGTTTTTATCAGTAAATCCGAAGGACAGCAGACATTTAAGCATGGACAATTTTTTTTTTTTTTTTAAATGTAATCTATATGAAGGTTTTAAAATTATACGTATTGAAAAACTGATCTTTGACTTAGCAAAATGTCCAGCAGCTTTGTATTCTGAAGGATTCAAAATGCAACACACCGTGAAATTTGCAGCAATAAGTTGTCATTTTGTAGTGATATCAATTGTCTAAAAAGCAGCTATTTATTGTAGCCATTAAATGTTTAGTCACTGTAGGAACTGCAGGACTAGTATCTCTCCCTTTATAGATTAATATTTTAGCTTTGGGAAGAAACTTGGGGTACATTCCATCAATGTCCAGTTCCGTGAAAAGAGGTAGATATGATTATGGATGCCTACAATGCATTAATTTATGTGCCATCAGTCACTTCTACACTAATTTCTGATACTGCATGGACTAGCTTGAGCAGAGTGAAACCAAATATTTAAACTCTTCCACTAACATTTATAGACAAAATGCAATTTTTCATAAATATTGATTCAGTTTCACCTATTTTTATATGTAGCATAAGTAGTCAAAATGCATAAAATTCCCAGAGCTATGTTCTACTGTGTAGGTATCAAAATAGAAATGCTTTTCTTAGATCTTCAGTTGCTACTGACTGTGAATACTTTAAGCTACAGGGAAGGATACAGACGTAAGTTCCAAAAAAAACTTTGAGTTTCTTCCTTCCAAAAATCTGTGACTTAAAACACAGGTGAGAGTTCTACTCCTCAGTAGATAGTAATTCTGCTTTGTGACATACAAAGATGCAAGCTGCATTATGGAGCATCTAGTTAACAACAAACGCATCTCTAGATACTGCCAGTTTCGTAAAAGGTTACTCACAAGTGGTAAATCACACTGATTTATGCTAGAATGGATGGATAAAAACCCCCAAAATTTTCAGTTCCTTTTAATAAAGAAACAAATATTTTGGAACAATGGCAACAAAAAAACCCCAACCCCACCAAACCACCAACAAAACTAAATCCTTGGTTTTCTTTAGAACATAATAATAGCTATTTCTTCACAAAGGTATAGTGTTTACTAAGAAATCTGCTCCTAGGGTAAGCTATTATTACTTCAGCAGTCTCCAGGCTCCAAAGGGAATGAAAATAGTTTCAAAAATGTAGGATGTTCATGAAATGGAGAAATGGATGATGAATGCGCGTGACTTACTGCACCTTGTCAATTGTTTGCTTTTCATCATAAACTGAAAAGACTGCACAGACCAGCCACTTGGAAGCAGGGCTAGTCTGAGGACTAGGGAAAAGAGGAGGCTGCCTAACCTAGCAGGAAATAAATAACGCAAAAGAAGCAAATCTGGTAGCATGGAACATCCATTATTCATCTGCAGTAATTTGTTGCCTGGCAAGAGCTGATGAATCCAATTTTGAGAGTATTTTACAGTGAGTTGAGAAGTTTACAAAGGAAAATCAGTATAAATATTCTTTCTTCTTCCAGAAATAAGCTAAAGGCATCACTGGAAATCTGTCATCTTTGATAACCTGACCAGAGTTAAGCAAATCAATGGTCAGTGTCACACTACCAGCTGGAGATGGGAATGTTGAAATCTCTTATGGCAAAGGTCTGCTTCACTCTCAGACTGTACAGGAGAAGCAGCAGAAGAAATGAAAGGGAGAGGCTCTGGTTCACTGCAGATGATCTGGAGTAAGATGAAAGTCTTCCTCACTCACAAAAAGAGTGGGGAACAGCCCAGCTGAGATCTGAAATGATCACCAGATAATCCCTCCAGTATACCAAAATCACATTTCTCATGGGAGTGACCGAGGATAGTAACACATGACCTGGTTCTATCTTCAGCATTTTGTAATGATCTAAATTTGTTTCGACTGAAATTATCTCATGGGAAGGACAGTTACAGGTGGATTGTCGTGGGTTTTGGTTTGGTTTGGCTTTTTTTTTTTTTTTTTGCTTATCAGCATATAAGCATAAAACATGCAACTTGTTCCATTAACAACACACATACACGGAAAATGCTCATACAATCTATATCTGGTTTTGTGCCAGTTTTCTAAAAATTTGGCTACTAAAGGAAGATTTTTCTAAAAAAAATGGTATTCATGTGCTGGTTACTGGGAGCAGACAGAATTTCTACTTCATCCAGTGAAGCAGAAAGAGGCAAACCAATCTCAATTTTCTTTTTTTTTTTTTCCCCCATATAACTAAAATTAGCACAAATGTTGTTCATAATAAAAACCTAAGTTTATTGATTTTGAGAGTGACATGATGGTAACTAAATTGAAAAGTTTTGTTCATAAACACTGACTTTTCAAGGAAAGAACAAATCTTTTTAAATAAGAAATTAATCACTCTTAGAATTGTAATGTCTAATAAAATAAAAACCCATTTCACTATTACTCTGATTTCTTATTATGAGCTCCAATTTATACTATAGTACAAAGCCTCCTAAAGGTAATAAATTTGACATAGAAAAAATTAATATAAAATCTAATTATATTTAATTTGAGTACATTAGAATGGACTTTTCCTGTAATCTCATTTAATTCAAGACATTTGTAAAATAGCAAAATTACTAACAATGCCTAACCACCCCCCACATATAAAGTTATAGACTTTATCAACTGTCTACCTTCCTCTCCACTATAGGAGAGATGAGAATGGAAATCTCATGTTTGGGGCCAAATTCTGCCATAGGCAGCCACTTTCTAGGCTCCGCTGACCTGAATCTGTGTTACTTCGAGCTATAGTTTTAAAGGCAGAGAAGAAATGGGGCACAGGGAGCGCAGAGTATTTCTACAACTCACTATGTCTCTGAAAATGTACAGGAATCTCACTGCTATTTCTCTGAAAATGAATCTCGCTGCTTGTCTCATCACATTTACCCTAAAAGAATTCCCAATTCACACTAGTAAAACCTTTTCCCTTTCAGGAAAGGAGCTTTGTTCTGGCATAAGCCTGGGTCAGATGTTCTGTTCATTGCTGATACTGCTGATCTTAATATACGTGGGATGGAGTCAGTCTATATTGCCCAGCTAAGGAGTTAAATCTTCAGTCTGATGGAGGACCACAGCAGAAAATCTACCTAACTCCTCTTGTGTGTTTTTTCATAAGGCACAATTTAACCTAGCTGAAAACCTCGGGTACTCAAACTCGACGCTTTCAACAGGAAGAACTTTTTAGAATGCTGTTTTTCTCTTTTTGCCCACAAAGCTGACTTCGTAAGTTCTCTGATGATTATTCTCAAACCGGATTTCTCTGAAGAGATTTGATGCTTCCTTCTTGAAGTGTTTTGCTAATCATGCCTTTTAACTTTGTTCACTGAAGACACTTAGCCAGTCAAAGAAACTTACCTTGCGTCAAAACCTCTTTGCATAGGCACCATTAGTAGGATGAAATAGTAATTAGTTTCTATTGTTGACCACCAAGCAGTCTTTTCAACTACCAATTCCTCATCCATCTGGAGGCTTGGGTTTTTTTTTTTTTTTTGTTGTTGTTGTTGTTTTGTGCGAGAAGCTGAGTTAAGCATCCTACATATCTGCAGAACTCTCCTCCCTTTACTTGCCGTTCTTCCCATCTCTGTGTGCTACGGAACTGGTTTTCAAAATACCATCACAAACCAGTCATTAAAAGAAAACCAAATGTAGTTTTGAGAAAGAACAGCCACCATTTTTATACAGTACATATACAGATGTGTTCAACACAGAAAAGGTTTAGGCAGATCTTTTTAAATTAACAGCAGCGCTAAGGGGTTTTTAAAGATTTATTCACTTCAATGACTCAGTATCTCATGGTGAGGTTTTTTCTTCATTTTTTTCTGTGCCACAATAAATCAGGCTGTGAAATAAGCTTGGTTTAAGTAGCAAAAACATTATGATTTCACATTTAGCAGCATAAAAATTGCCTTATGTTCAAATTCACGCTTCTCAGTAAGGTTCCCAGATACCTTCCACAGAGTGGAAGTTTATTATCAGAACAGAAAAATGCTTCCTATGAGCAAACTAAGGCTTGCCATCACAAGCTGTGATGAGTATGTATTGACAAGATGTCAGAACCTGAAGAAATTTTGGGTTTGTTTTTGGTATTTACTGAATTGAGTTCATGGCAATCAGCTGAGATTATATATAAACTAACTTACACAGTTTTGTTTGGTGATTATTAGGATTTTCCAGCTTGAATTTAAATGTAAGCAATCTTCAGGAAACCAAAGTCTTAATGTACTTGCACAAAAAAAAAGCATTACTCGAGGTAATGTGAGTTAATTGTGTAAACAAAATTAAATTCTGAATGTGTTAATGAGTTTGTATCAGATGTTAGTCAAGTTCAATGGCAAAATGGAAACATTCTAGTTAATATTTACTTTGAGTTAGAATGGAATTCAATGCCAATTTTGTATTATTTTTTTTAAAGGCTGGAAATCTGAGAAATATCTGAAACTCTTAATAGTGTTGAGCTATTAAAAGGTTCCCATATTAATATTCATATTCAAGAACAGAATATATAACATTTCATATTCAACAGAACATAAAAAAATTAAAAACTGAAGCAAACAGAAAGCTAGATAAACCAAAAAAACCCCTTCTGAAAATTAAAGATTTCAACATTATCGACACGAAATTTGTCAATAATTGCAAATAATATATATATATATATATATATAAAATTGTGAATTGTATCATATTTGAGCCAACAAGTGAATTTTATTTAATGAGCTGAAGTAGTTAAAATCTAATTCCATCTCAAGGTGCCCTTCTTTGGATATCATTCCTATGGTTAGCATTTAATATGATTTCAGTCTCAATATGTCATAACTGCTTTCTAGGGATAGCCTCAAAACATTCTGCTTCACTGTTATGGCTTCATAAATGACAAGAAACCTAAACCACATCAATTAATGAATGCTGAAAAGAAAGCTTGTGCTTTGTAACCCTTAAAAGGAAAAACCCAAATGGCATATTCCAGCAACACATATCCAGTCCAGACTTAGGACATCCTACCAGAAAATGTGGATCATGTCTTCATGCCCATTAAAAATAACATCCTATTTCCACAGGTTTCACAAGCAGTAGAATAATTTATTCACAAGGGAAGCTAAATATAAAGCTTGTGTTAAAATATATTAATTAAAAATTGCATTCTGGAAGTAAAGCCTTCAAAACCTGCAACTGTGCTTGGGAAACGTAGCAATGAATGAGGAATACAAACCTTTTAGAAATACCACTGCTCTGGAAGTCTGAAGATATCAGAGTGAGCATTCATAAGACATTTGTTCCTTTACTTCAAGACATGATGATGAGCATTTCTTTTAACACCTTCCTACGTGGATATTTGAGCATCCAGGCATTTAAAAACAGATGGGAAGGGGGAGAAGCAAAAGTCTTAATGTGACCAAAATAGTAATTTTTCTTAAGAGTTTCAAGAGTTCTGAACAATCACTCTTCAGATCCAACCTAATGGGCTTGAAATGATACCCAGCACAAAGCTGGGAAGTAAACATATTCTGGCCTACATATTGTAATACACAAAAGTAGCTGGGATGCTCTAAGGAGAGAAATTACTGCTGGAATGAGTTTGCATCTTAGGTTTTATTTCTTTGGAATGTAACCTTTATATATTACAAACCCTTCTGTAGGTGGCAAGCAGCATGTTTAAGATGTTTCTTTTACTTGAAGAAAAAATGTTAAACTACATAAAACTGAAATGAATTGTTTGATTTATTGGTAATAATGTTCTAGCGGTAAAGAAGGAGTGTGAAAAATGCACCACTTTTCACATCGCATAATCTTTCACAATACTTAAATATTGTTTAAACACAAGCAAATAAAAAGAACATTTAATACGAAAACAATTACTGAACCGATAAAGGTGATTCAATAACTGAAGAACATTCTATCCGTTCTTTTTATTTGCTCATTATACCAGCTACATCAAGATGGCATGACCATCTCCAGTAGGGTGAGAGTGGGAAAATGAGCATAAGTACACAGGAGTGAAAATAGCTAGCACGCACATGCTATCTCTGCCTCCTGTATTACAATTACTATACGTGCTATATACCTTTATGATCATGTTTATTTAGTGCTGTACATGCAAATGCAAAAGTGACCATTGCTAAAGTTCAATTATATGGAACATCCAAGCTCACTGATGCTGATTACAGAAGAAAGGCATCACAAAGAATTAGGCAAGGACAGTATCCTGCTTTCTATCACAGTTCTATCAGAAAGAGAGATCAGGATAAAATCAGAAAGCTGTTTCTGAGATTAAAGGCACAGTGTACCAGGCATTCTTTTCCGTGTATAAAAAGTAGTATCAGCCTAGATGGTTGACCATACGGTCAACATACGAACAACAAAGTAACCGTCCACTATTCTCAAACATAATCAGAAACAGAAGCCGCAACAGGCTCACTGTCGCCAAGCCTCATTACAGTGAAGGCAAGTTTTTGCAAGTGAGGGAGGTATAGCCACTATCTGATGGCTTTGTAAACTTTTCTTCCAAATCTTATGGAACTGCACATATCTGAACTGTCTCTCTCCAGCTCGTGCGAAAACTATCTTTCAACAGTGCCACAGAGTGATACCCTTCTGAGAAGAAGCAAAGAATATCCAAGTACGTTATTGTTATATTATAATATATTATTCCTGAACCACCCCTAGAAGGACGTTCCGATCCACATATGGAAATTCCACCTGCTATGCTCCAAACACCCTCTTTTATAACCTTGATCTTAAGGGTAGACATTCTTACTGAATTTTCAGTGATAATCATGGTTTCCTAACTCACAACTATTGTTTATTCAGGAATGCAAGACACATCAGCATCCTCGGAAAACTAAAAAAACAGATGCCAAAATCACCATTATAACCAGGTTTCCATACAAATAGTCATGAACTATTTGGCTTGTAGAAAACTATACATTAGCTAGTACACAAAATAGCAACTTCAATGTTATCTCCATGAAGCTCTTACCAAAAGGGAAAACATATGTATATTTTATTTTTTTAACATTAAATATTCACAGAATGTTTATTAAGACAAATACACAGCCTCATCAAGATGAAAGACTTGGGAAGGCTCGTGATTTTTTTAAATTAAAAATAAAAACATAATGTTAATAAGACTTAATGGTATAGTTAAATATTTAAAATATGTCTGTGAAAAAACTCTTTTAATATCTAGATAGCTAAATAGACTTTTCTCATGAAACATCAGCTACCAAAATTTTGTTGTGCATCAGTTGACATCAAAATGGACTTTTTTTATGCTCTCTTACAATTTCTATCTTCTTCATACATAAATAATACATATTTCTTCTGAATCAGCTGGCTAAGCCAGATAAATCTTATAGAAATAGATGTTGCACCACATTTTTAATATATTAGGGATCATAGTTTTCCTAACAGAGACTTGAAACATGCTGCTTTCTTTGCAGACTTTTTTGCGTTGTTTATGTTATGCTACTTGAAATCCATGCCAAACGGAAAATTAAGTAGGAAAATTATTTCATAGTTCCTAATGTATAGTTATTTATAAGATAGGTCCTACAAGAGGACTATGGCTACTGTGTTCCAGATGGTGGCACAGATAATAATCACTAAGGACAGGATTAACTGTTATGGTGAAATCTAACTATCGGCTTTGTTTGCTTTTTTATGGCTAGATCAATGAAGAGATTTGTGACCATTCTTTAAAATATTCCATGATGCTTAAGTTTGCCTTCTCAGCTGTTGCTACAATTATTTCTTATGGGGATTGCGATCATCAGTCACTTCAGATTCATTACAGAAATATTCATTCACAGACATGTCTTTAGACAAAAAGGCATGTAGAAATAGCAGTTAAGCTCTTTAACTCTTCATGTCTTTATTCAAGAAGCTTTCATAAAATTACTTTAAAATATTTAAATAAAATGTTTAAATAAATCAGTGCAATCTAACTTTGACCTCTGTTCTTGAAATTTAGATGAAAATAGATGAGTAAACAGTAAAAAAACTTTGCTGGAAGTGCCTGAAAGGGTAATCAGAATTTGAAATGACTCGATCCATTCAACCCAAGGATGACTAACTACCACATTCCCGTTTCTCATGTTTATGTTGGAAAAAGTTCTGATGGTCAATGCTTCTCACGGAAAAAATATCATCTTGAAGCTGTAAGCAAAAAGAGCCTTGTCTTCACTGATCATTACATGGAGGGAGAAACGAGCATGGGTTGTACAATAAGATCATCAGAATGATTCAACCCACCAAACTATACACTATTACTGGCACTTTTTTTTCACTTGGAGTATGACAGAAGCATTATACTAACCAGATCTTTTTATTTGGCTCTGACTTTACTGATTGCTAAAGTGGTAAGCACAATAGCTTGACATATCCCCCAAAACTGCTTAAGCAGTCTGTTCAGCAATGTCTGAACAGAGCTTCAATGTCACACAGCTTTCGCAAAAAGAGAAAAGAACCATGACAACGGAGCGTGTCTCACTGTTTCCGCTCAACAGCAATGACATTCTATTAAGAAAATGACATCAGTGTCCATCTTTAAAGTATCAGTCCCTGGCTTGATCTTTAATTTGATTACTTTTAAATCCCAAAGGTTTAAAATGAATCCTGTACTTTTGCAAAAACAAAATGATGCTAGATTGCTGTATTAAACACAGATGTTGCTGATCTGCACAGTGATCCTGAAATCATGTTTTTCATTTCTTGTTCAAAAACTAGTGTGATCTTTAAACAGCTGCTTTGCTGAGTCCCACAGGTAGCTGCACTTTATTTTGAGAGAAATAATTCCTATATATAGCGTCCATATGTTCCTTTTCTTTCAACGGCTTAGTGGAAATTAGGTAAACAAACAAAAAATCCCACTTCAAACTGCAATGTATAGGCTATTCTCTGCTTCTGTATAGATGCTAGAAAGCCTTCTGTGAAGACCATGAAGTAGAATCCCATAGTAGTATCAAGGTGGTAACTGGGGTCAAAAATCTCTCAATTTACTGCTGACCTTTAATGTTAAAGCCAATAGTGCTTATTTGTGTTCAAGGCCTGGCACAGGAGGAAGTACCCTGCAACATTGGGGCCTTCATGTAGCAGTTCAGATTTTCAACATGTTTTCAAATCAGCAGTGAAAAAGGAGTAAGGGATGGAAATAAGATTTTTACCCCATTCACATCTGCATTAAAAAAATAACAATAGCTCCAAGACTGAGAACAACTAGCATTTGAAGAAATGAGGTCAGAAATCTTAGCATTCTAAGTTAACGATTACCTTCTCTGTTTTTCTCCAGTACATTGCCACACAAATTGCAAAATAGTATTTATTTCATTCTTAGACAAGTACCAAAAAGGCTCCGATCAACTCCCCCCAGTTCAAGTTTCAGCTCCTACAGTACTTCTTGTGCTACTTTTTCTACAATTTTTGCTTGATTTGATTCTTATATTTGTGCCCTGTCAGAATACCATAAAAAATCTGTTCAATTTATGATGTGGGCAAAAAACTTTGATGTGTCTGACGTTCAATCCTAGCTTAATTTGTAAGTGATAAGTTAGAAGGTTTAATCTCAGTGCCCATATGTCACATCTTAAAACCAGATCACACTTTGGCGTGAACGGCAGGCTCTGCTTAGCAAATCTCTAGATTGACACATTGGAATGGGTTTGGGAGATGCTCCTGGGGAAAGCTTATTCATCTTTCATCACTGGTGGAAATATTCATACTTCAGATATCTCATATGGAAAAACACCATTTTCAAATCAAAGGACTCTTATGGACAACTATGAAATGAGCTTTTTCGTAGAGTCAGTGATCTATGTGCAAGGATTGTTTTTACCTGAGCCAGGGCTCTAAATAATAGGGACAGCTTCCATGTAGCAGTTTCTGGTCCCATAGGTATGAAAACAGAATACAGACAGGCAAGAACGGTCAAAAGATGTAAGTTTCAGGCTTTTGTGTAATTATTAGCTTAATAAAATCTTTTTTTTTTTTTTTTTTCCTATTAAATGTGTTCCTGTCTACACTTGAGACTTTTGTAAGGCAGGAAAACACTATGCAAGCACACAGCTACTCAAATGCCACATTTGAGTATGTTTATTCACTGTTCCAAAACTGGTTGTAAAAATTAATCTCAAAAATTTAGAGGAAGAGAAAACTAACCCCTAAACCACATAATCCAGTTCCTAACAATGTAAGATTAATTGAAAGGTCATTGTTTTTTCATTTAGGGGATGCGCATTAGTATGGAATAAAATTAACCTGTGCCTATATAGTCCATTTTAATTTTTGTGTATCATGGTGTTTGCTCTTAATAGTACCTATTGCAGTGAATGGTCTTTGAGGTACAGATCCTTTCATTCAGTGCCATCTACTTGTTTAATCATGCTGAAACCTCCCTATGGGACTCGATTCTGTTTCCTCATCACTTAGAGTTTTAGACCAAATCCCATGTTTTCCTTTCACAAACAAATGAAATGTATTGCAGAGCACCCTAAATCTCAAAGTTTCAACCACAATCTTCTGCAGCTTCAAAAGCTAAGTATGGCCAACTAGCTATCACATCTTCAACTCGGCCTCAGACAACTCTTACTAACAGCCATTTGCTAAGGCTGGGGTCACAATAGATGGTTTGTTTGCTGTTCTCTAAACACCATTGTACGCCAGAATTGAAACATTTTGTGCCCAGAAATGCCATCTTAAATAAAGTTTTGGGAGGACTCTAAACTCACTACTTGCAATCACATTATAAAGAACTGCATTCCAATTGCCAGGAGCGGATAGAGAGAACCTTTCTTCAGGGTTGTTTCCCCCACCCAATCTGTCCTAACAACTTTACAAGGAATGGAAAAGTTATGAGTAAAATACTAGGAAATATTATGGCCACAGCATTAGTCATCCGATACATAACTGCATGATCAGGAAGGCTCTATCATTAGCTCATTTCACTGCAGAAAAACTTGCCAGTGGTCTTTGTTCCCTTCACTAGGTGGTTAACAGAACAGAAGCTCTTTAATTCTAGCTTTTCTGGCAGGAGGGTTTGAAGGAAGGACAGCTGGGAAGGGAGACATTACAAGATCTGATATGACAGATCAAGATAAACTAGAACGTGACAATATATAATACCTTTAAAGTTTAAGAGAAATTTATTTTAACAGAAACTTTTTCTGTCTTTTCTACAAATAATGAAGCTATGTAGTGGAAAAGTTATAAAAATTAAAAAAAGAACCCATATGCGATAGCTCATATGATTACTGGGTCAGATGCTGTTATGCTGTTGCCCGATGGTTAGGTGGTTTCCCGAGTCACGCAGCACTCCTGTAAGCTGTGTAACCCTGCTAGACAGAGCTAATCACAAAAAAGAAGAGGTCTTCATACTCTGTTGTGTATGACTGCCATCATTTGATTTACAGCAGTTCTGATTTGCTCTGATGTGCACTGGGATTGAAATTGGGGCTAAGATTTGTACAATATTGTAGATTCCAATTTTAATCTTTGCTCTAGTCCTGTTGCACAGCTCAGCATTTCACATGGCTTTGCAGAGACTGAATTTTATTCTATTGTTTCTTTGTTTCTATTTTATCCTTTCCTTCTACAAACTTCCTGTTGAATAAAATCTGGTGTTGTCTTCTTGTTTCCTTAAGCCTCATAAGAAACTGTGGCCAACTAATGCAGCACTTTCAAGAATTCTGTTCTGCCAGCTGCTCAGCTCCAGTACAAAAGCACTTGCAGATGTAATTTTTCACCATTTGTCTCATGAGCTCAGCTGTACGGAAGGAGATGGGTTAGAGTTATTCCCATGGAACATGAAGCAGTGACTGGCCGGAAGAAGTTGACTATGTGGATAATGATCATTTCTGATATTTCTTCATCACTCCTGGAGAGCACAGCTATCAATCCATGCCTAATCTAGGCTATATATTTCTAACATAAAGTCCCCATATAGCAGGAAATGACAACTGCAAAAGCTGATTTATCCAAGCTGCTCTGCTAGATCCTATTCCACGACAGAATAGCTAATATGCTGACAGACAGACAGCTTAAGGCTGAGCTGTTACTTGATCTCATTATGTGCCAGCTGATGCAAGTTAGCAACCAAAGTAGTAAATTGTCATGTAGACAAACAAAACTTTTGCAACAACCAGTAGAAATAGTTTCAAGCTAAAGCCAATAAACTGTCATTCTTTTGTATTCTTGAAAAGTAGCTTAGAAGTTGACCGGTGACACTGTAACAGCTTCTCTTGGAATAATTTAAACCAAAGCTGCTATACCAGAGAAATATTTTGAAGAACAATATTTTACTAGTTTTCATACATGTTTAAATTAAAAATTATTAATGACTGATTAGTGACCTAGTGATCTAGGTCAAAATATTAAATATAGATACAGCCATTTGCCTGAGAAGTGCTTGGAGTGACATTTATTCCTGATTCTTGTGCAAGATAAACAACATGGACTGACTCCATTCCCTTCTAGACAAAGCTAAGCAGAACTAGATTTCTGCGGTGAAGCATCAGCAGTAATACTATAGACTGTCAAAGTCTGTAGGATGATTTCACAGAAGCAGTGCTGTCTTTCTTCATCCATAAGGTAGTCAGTTGTATCTGAAACTTGTAATCTCCCCGAAGTAGGAAAAGTAGAAGAGCTCTCTATTTAAATAATATGGGGGGTTGCCTATATTTTTAAGCCTTCTCAACATCATGCATTTTTCAATAAAAATGTTTGGGCTTAGATAGAGCCTATTCTGCAGTACTGAACTAACAACAGCAAGTAAAAAATAAGAAACCAAATTAGTGTTAATTCTGGAAAACACAATATTTACCATTTTATTTTTCCCTGTACATTTCACTGACTTTGAAAGTCAATCCTTTTTCCTGGCTTCATTCTGACACTTCATTAGCCAGTGGGTCATCACCTTTTGCTCCACTGAGTAGTGGTTATTTTTCATGCCAACACAGATAGAGGATTCAGACCTGATTTGTATTGCAGGTAATAAATGGTAATTATCTGCACCTTTTTTTCTGATGTGAATCACTGTCTCTGAATTGGAGGAACTAAATCTTTGTAACTTTGATGACAGCGGATTAGACTATAACCAGTCTTTCTCTGGTATCCTTACTGGGGCAAAGACTTAGAGGTCATGCATTCAATTTTCTGTAATTACTGTCACTTTAATGATGAAGATGAAAGAAGATAGTGTATACTTAATCAAGCAGATAAGCATATGAATCTTTTGCATTAAAGATTTAATGGAACAATAGACACAGAACTGGAAAATGGACAGTGGGCAAAACATGTCCTTTCTGCCACTGCTCATGCTTTACTCAGAAAAATCAGGACAGAGACTAAATGCTTTCTTCTTTTTCCTTCATTCTTTTTCTAAAGACTCTGTAAGGAAAATCAGGGAAATAGGAGGCCAAGAACAACTTCAGAAAATGCAGTTAAATATCACATTTTTTTCCTATAGAAGACAATTGTGAAAGGTGCCCGAGTAGATGTACTAGAGTCTGAAATTATCCATAGAACAATGTTGACGTAATGGCATAAGCTTTGTTTTCCCTGACTGTAATGGTATCACAAGTAGAAATGAAATCTGACGTAGTTCACGTATTTAAAATTCACAACTTTTATTCTATTTATCTTCGTAACACAGGTAATCACTGTGGTGTCTACAGTGCATAAAATTCTACATACCCTCATACTTGAAAGGCACACACACTTAAGAATGCCTTTTACTGGACTCAGAGGCTCAGCACAGGTGTCACATCTAAACCCATTCAGGCTGGCTGTCCCTTCTATGTAATGCGTCCCAGTGGGCTTTTCCTGGCCGTACATTACATGCATTATCATGCTCTGCAGGAAACACAGCAGGCATAGCAGCTTGCCAGAGTAAAAGCAGTTTGTTAGGGCTTCTTGTGATGCAGTGGTTCAACAGCTGAAAAGATTGTCTGTATATTTTACAGAGAGAGAAAAAAAAAAAAAAGTGTTGAATAACCATGTTCCATGGAGTAGGAAAACATGAGCATGAGCCTACAGTACTACAGGGAAATGCTAACACAAAGCTACTATAATGCTACCACTTGCTTCTGGGAAGATTATTTCCACCACTCAAGAAAATGATAGGGCCACAAAGTTATTATATGAAAGGCGATAGCAGGAAGCAGAAATACATCTTCCTTTAGATGTGTATTAAGAGAAAATAGTGATTATTGAGACCTATGACATAGTTAGTTAACTCCAGCTAAGATTCTGATCTAAGATATACCACCTCAAACCAGGATTAGACTCCTAAACTGACAAGAATTTTAAGTTTTAATATACATCTTCCTGTTCATCATTTCCTATTGATTAGTGTGGATGACGTCCCTTCTTTGTGCTGACTATTGTAAATTCCACTTCCTAATCTCCCTCACTGCACAGGAACGTAGATACTTACCTCAGAGCTGTTGATCTCACATCATCAAGTTACAACATACTAGGACAGTCTGTGTATCCAGCCCTAAGGTCACAGACAAGGTTACAGCACAGCAGCAAACTGAGTTCAGGTCTCTTCAATCTCAGGCTGACTCTCACTTGCTGACCTATCTATCCCTCAGAAAGCAGCACCGGTGAAGAGCAACGAGTCCGAATCTAACTGGAACCTGAAGATTATCATATTTTCTAGTTTGTAGCGATTAGTACACTAAAATGGTGATGGCAATTCTCAACTACATTTGAATATATGAACTGGAAATGTAAAGTTCTGTCACTCATTTTACAAGCTCATGAAATTTCAAGGGGATACTGTTCTAATTACTTCTCATATCCAATTTGCCAAGATAAGTAATAATTTCTACTCTTCTATTAAATGCAGATGTAAGGAGCATGTCAAACAGCTCGAGACTACAGTGCTCCCCAGATGCTACACCTGTTTCTCATATATCATTTTCCTCTGTTTCATCATTTGTGTTTACCAGAAGGTTATGAATAGCTAAGCTCTGCCACCAGGGAAGGTCATCTCTGAATGATCCTTATTACTTATTACTACTATTTACTTACATTTTATTAATGGTCCACAGGCTCTATTCAGGATCTAACTTGGCTAGACATTACAGAAACATATGGTGAATATCCCCTGCTGAACATTCTAAGCAGAGAAACAGATAACTGGCTGGAAAATGCTATACTGGAATGATTATGAAAATTGGTTGATGTATTAGTTCCATTCTCCCTACCTATTCTTACTTCTAAATATTTGCCCACCAAATTTTATGTTTTATTTCTGTTGGCATTTAAGCTCTAATGATGTTTAAAAAAGAAAAATATAGGGACTAGGATGGTAAAAGAGAAGTTTGGTGAACAAGTGACAACATCAGGAGGAGATGAATTGCTTTGGACTTCTTGCATCCCTTGGGAAGCAGCTCCTACTGCATTTTGAAGAAGTTTCACAAAAGTGTGTTGACACATTTATTTATACAGAAACAATAGGTCTCTTGTCCTATTATTAGAAACAGTTTCAGCCATAAATTCTCCCTGGATTTTGGACTCATCAGCTTCCGCACAGATTTAGTGGGCTTTAGGTCTGATGTCAAGATTGAGAGTCATCTTCTACAAAAGAGACTTAGTTGGATAAAGTCTATATTAGACCAAAAGTCCAGGGGCTTTGTAGTCACCATGATTTTGTTCAGACTGACGAGCAAGACCTGACACACAATTCTGTGAAAGAAGAGTGCTACTGTAGAATGCAGTATTTAGAGCAATATTAGTTATTTACTGCATCCGTTTAGAGCCTCTAAAAGTAGTAGGACTGAAATCCCAGACATAAAGGAAGGCAAACAATGGAGAGGTACACTGTAGTTTTTCTAAACATCAAGTAATTGTAAGATAAGCCTTAGCAAAATATCTTACTGTGTCATTTCTATTTCTGAATGCAATTCTTCACCTTCTGCCACGATGACTCTGTTTACCAGTGCAGCACTAGTGGTTAAATATCTCTTGTCTGCAACATCTGTTAAGAACTGGAGGGGTTTCAGACTGTGAACTGTAAAACTCTGATAACAAGACAGTAAGCCTGGCCCAGTGACCCAAAACAAAGGAAGCAATGGATGCAAAAGGGTAATGCTGGGAGAAAGAAGGAAAGTTCTGCATTAACCTGGGATGATTATGTGTTCTGACAGAATGAAGTAACTCCTACTCGCTATACTAAAGCTACATGGCAGCAGAATGGAACAAAAACAGATGTAGACTTTGCATGCAGTAGGTAATAGAGTATCTTCTCTCATACATGAGTAAGTAGAGCTGCTGGAATAAATTCTGTCAACAGCCACTAAAAATACAAGTAATTAGACATATATTTAATATACCAGATTTAATACATATCCTTATGGAAAAGTCCATAAAGGTATAGCATAAAATCACAAAGGAGCATGCATAGTTTCCGTAAGATGTTTTGTTATGTATATCTACAGAATTATTATTATTATTATCCTTATTACAGCAGCTCCTGGTGCAGCTTTGCACCATCCACATATCATTCCTATTAAAAGCTATGGAACAGCTGTATAAAGAAGGGGTTTGTTTGTTTGAATCTCCCAGTGCCCCTGCTGGCTCTTCCAATCCACACCCCTTACAGTTAGAGGGACTGACAGAAGCCATAACCCACGTATTACCGAGTTCCCCCGGACAGGGATCTCTTCCTTCTCCCAAAATTATGATTACTTGTCTACGTTAAATCTCTCACTTTCACTGGAGTCTCCTGACACTGTTGAACAAATTTATGTTACCTGTGTAGTAGTAACAGAAATACTATACTGTGCAAATAGCACTCAGCTGTGCTTCCCAGCTCATGCACTTCCCTGGCCTGTGAGCAACTTCACCATGGTGAAATGGAGTGCAAACAAAAAAACTATGCAAGCAACATAAACACGTCTCTAGCAATTGCCCATAGAACCTCACTGCTCTTACAGCAGGCATTCATGTTGCCACTACCATGCAGGTATTAGCCTTGCCTGAAAGCAAGACTTAGACCTGACATGGTTTAATATCTGCACACAACAGCCTTCTCTATACACTTAAAAGTGTATTACAATCATGTTAGATGGTCTGTGTATTGCTTGACCAAACACTCAGCAAAGAGAAAATGTCAGCAGGATCCAAAGAAATAGATATTATTTTCTTGGTCACTTAGGGAGTTCAAGAGTTTTGAGAGAGATCTGGTCAAGACATATTGGCAACAGTTTCAATGCAGCTAAGTGCTATATGAGCAGTGCAGTCAATAGCGCTGTGTCCTCACGCAAACTTTGACTATTCACACCATTTTCCTGATGACATCCAACAAGGTTGATAGTACACTGTGCTTAATGATATGTACCACTCGGAGTAATTCTAAGGTCAGGACACTGCTACCCATTTTTCAGCAACAAAGTACTAGCAGGCATTAAGATAGGTAAGGCTCATGCAAGAAAACTTGAAAGGCATGGCAGCGAAATCCCAGGCTCCTCCGTATATGTTTCTCTCACAATCACTGTTGCTCTCCCAGAGCTTGCTAATGCCAAATATAGCCAGTACGTTTGTATGCAACCTAAGTGAACACACACATCTTCATGTCCTTAAACTTGGCTTCCTCACTAATGGCTCCCTCCTGGCTTTGAGGACTAAACTTCACTGAAAGGCCTATGGAAACTCCAAGCACTTACAGTTCTTCCTATTATCCTGTGTTTGAGGATAGACGAAAGAGCAGCAATACATTGAAAGGTAATCTTCATATGGGGAAGAACGAAAGTCTGATGCAGCTACTGTTTTTAAACAAAAGTGTGGGAGTCTATGGAAAAGATCATGAACAGCCAAAGGAAATTAATCTTTTGGGATGTGTACCACCCTCCCAGACTGTCAATTTTCCATTTGCTCTGTCAATTTTCTTGCGTTACTTTTAAATGCTAGGGATTGTTAGCCCCAGATAAACATGGTAGCAGTGGTTGTACCTTTTCATGAGGAAAAAAAAAAAAAAAAAAGCACTGCAACTTGTAAGATACTTTTTCTTCCACTCAAGAACTTATTAAAACTAATTTTGAACTATGAGAACCATTTCTGCGTTCTAATTTGCGCTGTGTCTCTTAAAGAACCAGTTTGTTCATTAGAGCTCCATAGTTTGGTTTGCACATTTGAGAAAACAGAAGTGATGCCTGACTTGATATAACCGTAGTTTGTCAATCTTTCAAGATGACGATGGTTGAAATTCTGGTCATTACTAAATCTCAGAGAAAGGACCCCTGAGAATATCATGTTATTGGTTGAAAATGCGGATAGTAACATCAAGTTCTGAAAGACACGCTAAGTGAAAACAAAAATAATAACTCCCCAAATGCCAGTGTAATAAATAATATTACAGGAAACATTTGAAGAGATTTGAATCTATCCTCTGATAATTTCCTTTTGTGACATTCACTTCAAGACACAGGAAGGGGCTTTTTCTGGAATTACTTTTACAAATACTGCTAAATAAATATTCTCAATGTATAATACCCTTCTTTTCTCACATCCCTTGGAGTCAAAACATTTGCTATCATTCTGCTCCAGAACATTTTCTGTTACCGAGGAATTCCTGAAGCTTGCTGGAATACCGAGGAATGCCTGAAGCTTACACCATGACGGAAATGGTACCCAGGTTTGTGCCTAAAAGGGATCCCAAGAAAGCTGTCATGCAGATGAAAATTTGACAGTTGTCCCATTATCAGTGTAATTACACTGATGTGTCAATGTGGGGAGGAAAACTGTGTGTGTTCGTTTGAGGAGTTTCCTTGGTTTAGCAACTGTCCTCTCCCGATATTGCGGCATACCACTAATATCAAATGGAGTATCTAAGCCTTATTTTTCAACAGGAGCGCACTGTAGCAAGGTAAAATGTTAAGTTAGGCATGCATAAATGTTTCTTATGTGAATCTAGTGGAGGATGTCTGACTGACAGGCAGAGAGAGAAAAGTCTATTTATATAAAAACAGGCAGTGTTGATGGAGGCTTCCTCCTCTTCTCTTCTGACGTTTCTTCCCCAGTGCCTTGCCAACATATCTTATGCTTAATTTGCATGGCCTACAACGGCAGCAAAAGAGCACTTCAGTCTCAAGTCCATTCAGCCTTTAACCCCTCTTCCAAAACTGCAAACAACCTGCAGCTGTCTCTGCAAACCGTTGGGATTCTGAAATTCTTCACTGAATATTTTCCCATAAGGTACCAAAGGTGTATTTGACTGTTGATGATTTGACCTGCTATCAGATAGTCAGATAAAGGCCCTGCATGTCAGTTAGGAAAATATAAAGATGAAGCCAAACATCATCTGTCCAGCATTCAGGATCTTCCTCCTGCACCTTTATCCGTGAACAGTCACTTGCAAATGCCTCTCAGCCTAAGGATTGAGACTACTGTACAAATGTTTCACTCCCGGCGACCGTTCTCCAGTTGATATGATGAATTCAGCATATAAGCTAACGAATCCATACAGTGAAGGAGAGCTACTCCACTGTGGTGACAGATCGTGGGATCCCAAAGCCTTACAAGACCAATTCAGAAGCCAGTTAAGAATAGAGGGACTAACGTTAAGAATCTTACTTTAAATATTATCTTCCCAATTTTCTAGACAAAGAAGGTACAAGGATAAATTAGTTATGTGTTGAAAATGGATGTCCTTATGTGGAAAAATTGTAAGAACAATATTATTGTCCAGTAAACCAGGAAAATATGAATGTAGATGGCATGGTTTAAATCTCTGTATTCTCCTAAAATCTTTTAATATTGTTATAACAAATATAGCTGAAACATTGCAAAAACTATCATAGAATCATTGAATGGTTTGGGTTGGAAGGGACCTCAAAGATCATCTAGTTCCAACCCCCCTGCCATGGGCAGGGACACCCTCCACTAGCCCAGGTTGCCCAAAGCCCCATCCAGCCTGGCCTTGAACACTGCCAGGGATGGGGCATCCACAGCTTCTCTGGGCAACCTGTGCCGGTGCCTCACCACCCTCACAGGGAAGAATTTCTTCCTAATATCTAAATCTCCCCTCTTTTAGTTTAAACCCATTGCCCCCTTGTCCTGTCACTGCACTCCCTGATAAACAATCCCTGTCCAACTAGAAAGCCGGTGTCTTCCGTTTTACACATTCTTGGAGGTCCTTTCTGCCATTAGCCTTAATGTCTGCTGTGATTACGTGGTGTTTCTGTCTCTTGTATAAAAGGTCTGGCTTGAAGCAATAATATTGTAGTATGTCAAATAAAACAAATTTAATACCAATCAGCTGCACTAATTGTAATGACAGTGACATTCTGCACTACTCTTAAAAGTGGAAATATCTTACAGAGAAGAAGCCTGACATTTGACTGAGATTCCCTATTTAGACTTGTTATATTGTTTAGAAATGCAACCCCTAAAATCACAAGCATAAGACTCAAAATATATTAGCACAGTTACAGCATTTGTAATGTGTTTTAAACCTTTTACACAAGAAATTCTGCTTATAGAAGGACCTTGACAAAGTAGTTCTCTTCTTACTCTCTGAAAAAAGGCTCCTCTCTTATTTTAACAATGTTAATGCAAAAAAGAAAAAAACACTACTGACTTAGAAATAAATGTTTCATTTCATTCTACCTTGAAATTCACTTTTATTCTTTTATTTTATAATCTCAGATTAAAAAACTAGGGGTTTTTTTTGGGGGGGGGGTGTTGGGTGTTTTTTTTTGTGGGGGGGGGTGGTTTTTGTGTTTGTTTGTTTGTTTGTTTTTTTTTTTTAATTTGGAGACCAAGCAAGAAATTCTTTCTGTCAGCCAGTAGAGGAAAATGGTACTCATCTGCCTGCTGGAGGAGTCCTTGCCAGTTTACACACATCTATAACCTCCTCATCTCAGGGAGATGAGATTGAGAGTAGGTATAAAATCATTGTTTAATTTGCATGGCCTAATCAGTCTTCTGGTAAGACTAAATCTCAGGTCTGGTGGAATTGTAGTGTAGACACTTGTTAACTAAAAATCAAACACCACTAGCAAGGAGAATTGTGTAAGAAAAATTATAAATCTGAAAGAAATAACAGTTGATAATAACTATTAATGGGATTAAAAGCTGCTCTGGGATGGAGGTCTCTCCCTTTTCCAGATAGCATACATCTCAGAAGACTAATTTATGGTGATTCGCAAAGGCTAGAAAACAGAACCCATTCTAGATAAAAGAACTTCTGAAAAAGTCAGAATTCAGGGAATAAAACTCTGGAATTCTTAGTCAACTCTAGACAGCAATCCTAGATCGCATTTCTGAAGAAACCTCTAGAACAGATACCTCAATTGTGACACAAACAACTGACTTAGATGATAGCTGCAACACCTTTGGATTTAATAGAAATCTTGTGTGCTCAATTCCCCCCTAGCACAATTCTCTAAGCATCTAAAACTGAGAACAAAAATCAACATGCCTAAAATGATGATGTTTGAAATTCAGATCTCAATCTTTCTGTGCTTTTCCTTTTCCTAGCAATTAAACAGCATAAATGTTTAATTAATAAATATTAAAAAAAAAAAAGCATACTTCACAGAGCTAAGGACATTCAAAAATTATGATGGTAAAGAAGTTCGGAGTATTTCTGCCATGTTAGTTCACCGATGATTAAATTGGTTTAAATACTAGCTATCGTTAGAGCTATGCAAAATACTTTGTTTTTCAGAAATTACACAGAACTTCTCAATTTCATAGAATTCCGCACTGCCTCAGTTACGGGCTTCATTTGCAGTGCTGATTAAGTAGATTTTTGCATCAAAAATGCAAATATATACACATTTTTGATGCAAAGCACTCTTTGCTTGAATGCTGTTATGTCTGTTGTGATATTGGCCTGTTTGTGCTCAACAAATTTTTCTGTGTTACTGAAACTTCACAGTACATTATGGGCTCAAAACAGACCCACTTGGGGATAAAGAAAACATCCTTAAAGTTATGCAAAATGTTCATAACAAAATGCAAATACTGTTTACAGTTTTCAGCATCTCAGTATAGTAACTCATATTCTAAATTGCAACCAGCTAGAAGCTGTATGGAAAACTTTTTAATCAGTCTCTGTGCTCGATACATATTTGATACATCATTGACTCATACAACAAATGCTGTAAAAAGGCTGGGCCCAGCATTAGGTATAAAAATACTAGTTTTAGAGTAAGATCCTGGTTTGTGATACATTCAATACTGACACATCCAGAACAAGATTCACTTTTACTGAGAAGATTTTCTGAGAAGGGCATTCAGCCAGACAGGGAACTGTTTCCTCTGAGGGAGACAAACCCTACAGTTAAAGGATTCGATTTTAATTCCACCAATGTTAAGTTGTACCAAAAATGAATTTGGGCCAAAATAATTATTCACATCACACGCTGCTGGGCAGCTATAGATTGATGTATTTACATTTTACCAAAACAAGCAATGCCTTCTGAGAAATACAAACCTCTGCTTCTTTTACCCTTGCATCAACGAATACAATTCTTATCGCTGCTCACTGACATAGCGAACATACATCCTCTCATCCCTCCACGCCTATTTACCTTGCTGTCTCTCTTGCACTAAGTAAAAAGTCCTCCACGTTTAGGACACAATGTTCTGTTTCCTGGCATGCTGCATCAATAAACTAACGACACTTCTGTCAGTCTTTCTCATGGTCAATTCTGCCTCCTCAAGAGATGTCCATAAAAGTGACTATGTCTCTGCACTGTACCTAACTCAGCCTCACTGGTTCACAAAATGGTTCTGGAGAGTGAGAAAGAGAAAACAGTCGTATTACAAAAGGCTGTCAGCTTGCAGAAAAAGAAACTCGGGAAGCTATATGGATGAGATCTCCGCCATACTAAGATCCCTGTTTCATTCTGCACCTCAGCTTAACAGCCATTTTTCAAAAAGTAGATATAAAATAAGTATGTACTAACATGTAGGGCTTCATTGGGCTGAAGTCTACCTGTATGAATGAAGACGGCTGCTTCCATGAAAATTATGAGGACCTAGTCTCACAGTTTCAGCTTGCTGAATTTTGTTTCTGTAGAAAATTCTCCCATACATTCTGTCGGATATTCCTTGCTTTTCCAGTCTGAAAATGTGTAGTGCAGATGTTCCCTGATAACTTCAATTTTCTGCTCTGCAAAGGGCAGCCACCACAGTGGCAACTGAAATTATGTGGAGAGAGACAAACTAACTGAAAGAATACTGGATGAAACACATGGTGAAAGCAAAAGATTTAGAATTTGCTCCACAGGTGAAAAAATCTGAAGTTCAACAGAAACCTTTTGGTTTAAATTAGGCATCAGATCCTACCTGATCTTTCACATCTGCTTCTTTTTAGACTCAGGCACCTGCACCTGCTCCTCCATGAAAGAAATCTGATTAAAAGCAAAATGAAAGAAAATTACAACTGTATTGGTACTGGATTGTACCAAAATTGCAGGCTATGTCTTCTTGAGGAGCAAATGCTTTATTGATGTAGGAAAACTAGTATACTTTGTACGGAAAATAACTTCATGATGACAGATGTATGTTTTATATAATTTGGTTTCATGATTGTACAATGTACTTCAGTAAAAAAAAAAAAAAAAGAAAAAGTTTTGCTGACACAGCAGAATTTACATTAAAGGCTTCCCCTGCTTAACTGCCTCTGTAGGGACTGCTGGCTCTTACCTACCTTGATCAATGACATGCGTTAGCTGAAATGGGCAGCGTACACCTCTCCTCAGATGTAACAGTATTCATCAATCTGGCTCAAACTGAAAACCAATAATGGTGAAATTAGTGAGCAACAACAGAATCCCGGTCAGGTGAATAATCCTAGTAGTAAGTAATACCTAAGACTAATCTTGGCATAACTATTCTACCAGGTATTTTAATATAATGCATAAATAGATTTTATTCAAAGGCCAAAATTTTCTAAGAGTCCAAAGAAACCAAAGACATCAGAGACAGCATTCAACAGATGTTTTTACATTCCAAGCTCTGTTTACTTTACATTTAGTGTTTTAAACTTCGCTCCACAAGAAATTGTGCTTGACCCTCAAATTTGAGCCTGTGTAGCTCATAGATAAGTAGCTGCAAGTCTGAATCCCTTGTTGGACAACACAAGATCAAGAGACCTTTTATCTGCTATGTCAGCGCTTTGCCAAATGCAGGAATCAAGAACACTCAAGATTTTACAATCAAAAACACATGGTGAGCTCAAGGCAAACACAGTAACTAAATGAATGGGAAAAGACAACACTTCCCTGATACAGTTCACTGAAACCCATGAAAATGAAGTTTATCCTTTTTAAATTGTTCCTTTGTGTAAAATGGATTATACCGCCTATGATTTAGTGCTTCTTTAAATAGTTGCTGCTGTAAAAGTAAGATTACAGAAATGAAATGATTTAGGAAGAAAATACAAGGACAGATGTAAAAAGCCCCCAAAAGCACCTGAAACAGTTTTTGCTGAATTATTTAGCACAGCTATGTTCTTGTCCCTTTTTAGAACTCGTGTCTACTCCTGTTTATGATTATCATATTCTGGAAAAATTCCAGTTTCAAAAAGCAGTAAGTCACCTGACTTCAGCACATACAGAAGTCTTACAATACACAAGTATTTCAGTGGCAAAGCAGTTTCTCCTCTTTCCACATTTTAAAAAGTTAGATATCTAATTCCACCTTATATTCAAGAAACTTCCTTTAAATTAAATTTAACTTTACATATTGCACAGTGGCAATAGAGAAACCTGTTTTCTAAGCTATGTCTGCTTGTTTATGACATTTCTTAAGTGATTTCTTAAGAGACTACTCATACCTGGTACCTGGCCCGCTTCACAGGGATGCGGGCTGAAATTTGTTAGTGAAGCGTGTGGCAGTAATGCCTAAAGAGGACCACCAAATCTCAGCAGGCAAGAAAATAATGGTTATTATTTAAAAAAATGCAATTTAGACAGTTGGAACTCAGTTCTGGCTGAGTGAATTAACCCCTGCCCTTTGCCCTTCCCCCCCAGCACCTTTCACAGGCTGTGCAAGAGCATTAACCTTATGGACAAACACGCTGGCGCTTTACACTGCAAACTGAAGGATGAGAGCTGAGCAACACCTTGTGTTAGATGATAAAACTAACCATATGCTGTGAGTTTACTCCTTTTCTTCATTACTGTAGCAGACTTTCTCTGTGCTACCAATTTCCATGCTTTCTCTTTAAGGCATTTATGCATTTTCATTTCTTTCTGAAACACCAGCTTCCATAAATCACTTTATAACACTATTTTATGTGTATTTTGTTCTTCCTCATTATTCCTTTCCTGTCCTTTCTGGCATTATTCATTATACCAAATGTTGCTTTCCAGAGTAAATCATGAAGTTCTTTGAGATATTTTTACCAGTATGATTGAGAGCTGAGACTGACAGCTGATTATCACCGTTCCACTTCCTTTTTTTGTCGATCCTTTACTATTAGGAAGTTAGATGCTTGTCTCCCACTCACTTCAACTGGAGATAGCTCTCTTCTACCAATGTATACTTTGAATATCCAGTTGGGTGGGAATGCTATAATAAAGTAATTATTAAGTTATGTTGTTGTGAATGACTGCAGATTATTCATTTCTGTTAAGTGACTGTACTGTGAAAACATAATCTAGATGATTCAAAAAGCATTTCCCTTATGTTTAGTTAAATTCACAGTAACTAGATACTTGGAAATATTTTCTCCCAAACAGAATCTATGCCTAGTTTTGTGATAAAGACTTTATAAAATAATTTTTAACCACCTGATACCACAATTAAGCTTACCTTTAAACTTCAGAATATGAGTATTTAATTGGGTGGTTTCTACTTTTAGCAACCAACAAGATAAGAAAAATTTTCTTAACAAACCACATATTCTATCAGCACAGAAAGGATATTAAAGAATGCAACCAATTTCAATAAATTCATACAATTGATATTACCCATTTAAAAAAATAATTTAATCATAGTTCAAGAATCAAAACTTATATAAAGTCAAATATTTATGTGGGCACTTGCAGATAGTTTGGGGAAATTTTTTATATGAAGAAACTGCTTTTGATGGAGAACTTGTCTTTCATTAAAATTATAGATATAGATAACTATAATTTGACATACAGATGAGGAAATATTCTGAAGTCCACAGACAAGCTGCCGTTTATTTCATTCAGTGTCAGTGTATCAGCCTAAAATCAGCAGAGCCAGGCTTAATGCGCATAACCTACACAGCAGCATCCAGATGACTGACTATAGTACACATAAACATTACAGCAATACGTTCGGTAACTGCTCTAATAATACTAAACTGAAGAGCATTTTGGATGTCTGGCTTGGCATATTAACCAGACCTAAAGATCCAAATATGAACTAATTAAAGCTCTCTATCAATTATACAAGCTACATTTTGTATCGTATCACTACCTAACAAAAATTGATATGCTTTTGTGTCTATTAGCTCTTGAAGTAGGGTTTTGTTTCCCCTAACACCTGCATTTTAGCTTCTGGTACCAGCAGGTCATAAGAGGCTACAAATTACCCTCATTACCTTAATAATCACAGGATTGCTGAATAAGCTCCATTCCATCATAACATAATCACATTCCAGCATCTGCATCAGGCTTTAAGACTTTCTACTGCTTACGAGGAACAGTGGTCTGAGTCAATCAATACAGAAAGCATTAACAATGTGCAACACTTTGTCTATGTGATAGAGACACTTGCATATCATTACAGCAGCAAGACCTCAATGACAAACTTGTGTATCTGAAGTGAATCAATACAAACTTTGTTTCAAATAACACCTGCAGGTCGTAACAACAAAATGTGTTTGTTTTATTTCATCCGAGTACATGACTATTTTCAGTATTTTTTTATTTCCACTGCAGTTCACTGTTCAGAATTCTACAGGTGTCAGTGCTCAGGAAATACAAATGGCTTTGCAGACTAACTACAGAAATCTGCTACTGTCTGTCTTAGGAGAGGGAAGACAAAATGAACGTGGACCAATTTGTCTAGTCAACGCAAGGAACAATTTCTTTATCAACCTTTCAAAAATCAAACTGATAACAGCATAATCTTGTGCAAGTTTTGTTAATCTGTCTTTACTTTAAAGGTGATGAAACTAAAGTCAGAGCCTAACTTACTTGCAGCTGGGCTAAGAACAGAATCAAAGGACCATCACCACCAGCTTTATGCTCTATGTACACACAGGGCTGTTGTATCGCACACAATTCCTCCACGTTGTTCAAATGTAACTAAAAATCACCTCTTTAACTTCTTTTAAATTGGTCTTAACCTTTACAGTGCAGAAAAAGCTGAAACACATAAACAAACCGCTGCCCTAAGCTCACTGCCTGAGCTTGCGGTGTAAAGCTGTGACTTTGAGGAAGCGACAGCTCCTTGCTTCTCGGGCAGCATCCAAGATACCAGAGCACATTCCCTTCTGCTTTGGCTTTCTGCCCTGCTGGGAACTGGCCTACAGCAGCATCTTGCTTTCTAAAATTCCTTTCCAAAACCTGCCAATCAAAATGCAATGCATGCCTCCTGCACTACTCCACAGGCAGATAACGGGACTTCCCAGAAGCACAGCCTGATGAGCAGACAGATCTGTGCACTCAAACTGCTCCCGCAGAGCTTCAGCTCCAGCCAATCTGCTATGCCAGAGTGTCCGAGGTTTGGGGCTTTGCTTGGGTGAGACTGGGTTAAAAAGTGAGAACTACAACAGAAGAAGAGTCACTGTTGTACTCACATGGATCTTTTCTCCACATGCTTCTCATTCAATAATTGTGTATTTCCTTCCATGAGTGTTTCTCAGCCATAATAATGAAATGGCAGCTTTTTCTGTTTTCCATTTGATGGTGAGATGTTTTACATTATAATTTTTCTCAAAAAATAAAAACTAAAAGGACACAGCTCAAACCATTTCAAGTAATCTCTGACTACTTTCTAGGGGAAAAAAACCCCACCGTTATCACCACTGTGGAAACTGTCTAACCCCACTAGTTTACACTTTTTGATTTTACACTTTTCATAAACAGGGAGTAAAATATTTATTCAGACTTTGTGATGCCACGACAACTGACTTCTGTTGCAACACTACTACTACTACTAAGCTTTATCCCTAACTGGTAACAATGTCCTGTGATGAGCTAAAATTCTCTGAGTAAAAAAACCCAAAAACCTAATAAAAAAATAATAATCACAGTCTCAATCATTATCAATTTATTCTGACGCTCCAAAAATCTTCACAGAAAAGGCAATTCATTGGACAGACTGCTTGGAATAGTGTAAGTTCCTCTCTTCCCCATAAATAACACATTGGCAGACTTCCGCAGTTAGGCAGCCTGCAAGTCTAATCTTAATTTCTCAGTACTCAAGAATTTGAGCACAACTCTGGACCGTGAAATGCAATGGAGAACAAAATACTCACACAGAAATATATTCACGTGAAAAGTAACAACCCTCTTATTTTTGACTTGTTTATGCTATCTGAAATAGAAATTATTTTATTAATGTTTGCAAGTGCATCACCTCTGAAGAAAAAGATGCTGTGATGCTATGACTCTTTCAAGACCCATCATCTAGGTTCAAAACAAATAAGCTGTATAAAATATTGTGCTACTCTATTTTAGGTACTATTGAAACTTATTAACTCTTGCTCAAATAATTGTTCACTGGAATTAAAACTATAGCTTATTGGAAGAGATTTTTAATTAGTTTCAGGTAAAATACATATTACATTTACACACACATTGGAGAGATTAAATTAGATCTTTCCTGACTTAACAGAATTTTGAAATATTTCTGGAAACACAATTTTCATTTGGTCGTTCTACGTTACCACAGCTTTCAAATTCCCACAATCTTCATTAAAGTATAACAGATCAATTTCAAAATCTATTATACACAGTGACAAATCCACGTAGGCAAATTTGCCCCTCTCATTTTTCCGTTTTACTACTACTCGTTACATGTAGAGCAAAGGCCTTTTTACAGGTGTATCATTTCTTTTTGCCTTTGTAATCTCCTTTCTCTTCATTGCAGTGAATTCAGTCATTGAATTATCTTTTTTTTTTCTTTAGTCTGTTTTTTTTTTTAATCTGCAAATATTGCCATTATTTAAGTTGACTGATCCTGTACCACTTAAGTAGAACTTCACTCGAATAGGTATGAAATCAAGCTGTGGTGCATTTAAAATGTTATTTCTTTAAATCTACAACTGTATTCATAGCTTATCACATATATAGACCTTTGGTCAGCACTTGGTTTTAACTCTTCAAAGTAATCCTTTTCCCTTTTTACTACTCCAGCAGATAAAGAATGTTTGAGTAAGTGCGATAATTAACAATTTCTTCCACAATAATAGTGGAATAGTCTGCTTCAATAATAGAATAGTCTTCTGAGCCATTTCAGGGTATCTGCATCATCGAAGTGCTAAATCAGTAACACAGCCTGACATGAATCTCTAACGCCACCAAATTGCCAGTCTGGTAATTATTCATCAAGTTGTCCTTGTACTCTCAAAGACTCTTTAAAATGATACATTTCCTACTGTTGCAGGAGTAACTTCTACAGGTCAGAGGCCTGGGTACGTGGGGTTGGTGTAATGTCAGCGGAGAATTAGAATTAGTTTACAGCAGATCTGACAATGCCTTAGTGGTACCAGTCCTTATTTATTTATTTATTTGTTTTTTTTCTTAAGGACTCAGGCACTTTAAAAAGCAGATAAGCACTCACAGGGCTTTTCAGTCATCTGTGCCTCACAGATAATTTGCCCCTTAAGAATCAGAGATCGATTATTTCAATGGAAGAAAGTTGGGCACATTGCCCTTATAAAAACCTGGCCTGAAGACCTGGCTCTGCTGCTGCCTCACTGTGAGCACATCTACAGCAGTAATAGTGCAGGCTGACGCAAGCTTGCTCTGCGTGTGCCCTGAGCAGGCAGGGAGAGAGCCAGTTAAAATCAAAAAGCTGTGTGATTTTGTTAGCATGGTGCCTGAGATAATATCCTTTGCCTCTCAGATGGGTTTCTTAGGTTGGCCTCCTTACTACACTAACACAAACAAACAGCTTGCAGTACCTTGTGAATTTAAGCGGACTAAATTAGTGTTTGCTCAAAGCCTACAGGGTAAAAAAAAAATAAATTAAAAAAACCTCCTTATTTGGATTTTTCTTCTTAATTGTAGTTTCACATCTATTGAAACGGATTAATTACGGCCATTAAGTACTCATCAAATACTTCTGAGCAAATCAATTGAATGTTTTTATAATTTTACTACAGCCCAGTAATATTGGCTTCCTTAAAATGTAAAAAGGCTAATTTTGAGATGACGACTGCAAGAAATAATAGAGGGAAGGAGTATAGTTCAAATTTACAAAAAGTATCCAATTATAAGAAAGGAGTCTATGTGGCAGCGCACCGTAACTTGCTATCAATTTGAAGTTCACATACAGGATTTCTTAAGCATGTGAGGAAGAAATAGAAATAATTGCCACTGAGAAAGGTATTAAGGTACCTGCTGCTTGTTTCGGGACAAATTCTGCCTGCCAATCTCCCAAAGGCAAAAATATCTGAGAGCATGATGGGAATCCCAGACTCCCACACTAGAAAGTCAAGAACATTTACCTAAAAATAAGGAACAAAACCATGGTATATGTAGGACACCATTACTACATTTTTCTTAACCACGAACAATCATAGCATTTACATTTATAGATGGCACTTAGAAGTTTTCATTTTTTTTCACGTTAGTCCCATGAGAATATAAACCTCTACAGCTTCACCATATATCAAATAGTGCATTCTAACTATAGTTCAGTTCATTAAAAATAAAATGGTGCCTTCGACCATCCCTTGGCATATCTTTTCCACGTATAAAAAGCTACTTGAGGAGTGTTATATCAACATGACTGATCATATTCATTAGAATTCTATTCAATTAGAATCATTAGTACTTATTGCAGAAACTCAATGCTATCTCTCTATGCTGTTGAGCAGTTCAGTCTGTTACGGTGACATCATTAAGTTGTTTAAGATGCAACAGCAGTTTTGAAGGTAAAAGTCTGTCAAGTTTCTATTCTATTAAGACCATTTTGTGACCGAGTGAAGTAAATAATTTGGAAAACACCAATGATAGCTCTCTGACTATTTGGCTGCCTTAAAACATCTATACTGGAATCCAGCCACTTAAATTAAATATGGACCCAGGTAATTCATTTAGTGATTCCCTTTTATTGTTATTTTTGTAAAAATAAAATCATATCACCATGATTTAATGTTGTTTATATTTTGAATTATACGAATTATTTTGTTTTTAAAGTCCTCCTCCATTGGAAAAGGCATCTTTTTCCCCAAATTCAAGTCAAACATACTTGATACCTTAGAGAAAACCCCCCCCAAGATCCATAAAATGTCAGTAAGCTAAAATGGTAAGTAATTTCAGTGTGAAAATTTGATATAATAAAACCAGATTTTGAGGTGATGATACTGAATAGGTAATAATCATTATAAACAAGTAAAACATTGGCGCACCTAGCAAAATCATGTTATGTATATCTTTATTACAGTTTTCAGAATACAAGGATTAACAATGGCCAGGCTGTGATTTCATCAAATTCCTATTTTAAACATTACATAGAAAACACAAAGCTGTTTAAAAAATAGAAATGCATGAGTTTTGTCACTTTTTTTTTTCTTTTTGGCATCAGGAGTCATATGACTTCCAAAAGGGAAACCAAATGGTGCATGATAGCAGACTGACTAAACCGTAATAGATTATTGTTCACATTCTGTGGCATATGTATCACCTCAAACAGTGCTAAAAGAAGCACTACAGGAACAAATCTTTCTCCTTTAACATTCTTCTAATGATATCAGTGGGTGCTGAGTGACAGCTGGCAGGACTGCAGAATTCACAGGCTTACACAACTCCCTTTCTTGTGCACAAAAGCAATATGTGATCTGAAATAGAGACACCTGAAGCTGAGGGATTTGGCTTTATCTGCTTTGATTTTTTTCTTTTTTTTATTTATTTACAGTTTGTGTGCATGCGTGGGTGTGTGTGTAGATACTGCAGAAGAGATGTAGAGGTTTCTTACAATACTTATTTTAAAATGATTAACTTGCAAATACAGTATGGCACATGAGAGGTAGGCTTTACATTGCTTTATCACTTAGCATTTGTTATGCCTGACCTCTCAGCAATTTGAAGGCAAACATTAAAGTATAATTCAGCCAAGCCTTTGTTTAATGGATAAGAAGCAATTTACATATATAGGTAAGTTTGCTCCCACATAACTATTACCAGCTTTAAATATTTACTAGCTATAGCATTCTCAATATAGGAAGTACTAAATTCACCCATCAAAGCAGGCTTTGCCCGAGGGATGCAAAAGCCAAACATTGTGAAGTTTTCTTAATGAAAGCTATAGGAGGATTTCCAGAGCCAAACCTAAATCTCAGCCAGATTCTCAGAGTTTTGCAAACCATTTGTATATTGTGGGATGAATTTCAAGTAGGTCACTGATGAATTGTGGTTTGGATAGAAACCATGAAAACATTATGTTTTTTACAGCATTTGTCTGAGGTAGTACATATACCACACACAAAAATGCAAAAATATACAGATATTCATAAGTATTTGCATATTACAGAAGGGAACTATGGAAATGCTTGCATTTGTATCTGAATTTTCAAGAACGAACAGGTAATTTTAGATAACATTTTTCATATTGACCATGGCTGTCTAAAACCAGAACAAATTATGTAATAGTATTTCTGGGAATACTTCCTGAAGCTGTTAGTCAATGCCCTCTGAGGCACTGATTTTGTTTTGGCTTTAGCATCAGTTCATAATATGATTAACACTTAAACCAAACATCACTCATGTGCTGGGAAAGGGTACTTGTTGAATCACAAACAAACATACATGACAAACTGTGTTGCACTTTTTTCTCAGTAAACTGCATAAAACTTGAGCAAAAAATGTCTAGTGTCTTTACATTTCTGATCTGTACAGCCAGTAGTTAAGCAACAGAGATGTATATTTGTATATGATTTAAACATTTCATTCCCATGTCAATTGCAAATTTAGTTCAATTCATTGCAAAGGTAAGATTAACTTCCTCTTAAATAAACTAAGAAATGTAAACAGTGTAACATCATAAAAAAAAATATCTCTTCAGTACTTGTAACTGGTAAAATGTGAATGCAAACAGATGTGCTGGTATATTGTTAACGTAATGTCTCAGAGGACATAGAGTGAAACATAATTAGCAAGAAATTTATGTATGAACCCTCCAGCGATTTTCTTTCTGGGATTACTTTTAATACAAATATAATTTAACTGATATATTTCACTTTTTAAAATTAGAAAATAAGGCAAGTGCATTTCTGAAAAAGGTGCTACTCTTCTACACTTCTAGATAAACATGTGACACCTCTGAAAATTAGATCAATAATAAAAACATTAAAAATATCTGCAATTTAATATAGACTGAAAAACTATCAAAAGACAAAGTGACCAGCATCAATTTCAGAAAATATTTTAGACTTCATAAATACGAGCACCCTATATTTACATAAATTATCTTCTAAACTAGTTTTCCTTTGAAAGACATTTTTGTTCTAACAGATATGTCCATTAAATTATATAAATGTTTCAAATACGAAAAAAAAATAGTAGTAAAATAGAAGCATCAGATGATGTTGTTATTTTGGATTTGCTTTTTCCCCCCCTAAGATTTGGTTCTTGAAAATCTGTAGTCAGCTTTCACAGAGCTTTAAAAAAAATACAACCCATGGAAATGAAAAACTCGTGCACTAATAATTACTGCTACAGTATAAAGGTTCTGTTGTGAGCTTCTGAGTTTTCACATATAAAGATTATACCACTACTTGTAAATCCCAGCAAAATGGTAATTTTAAAATTTGAATTCTAATACACTGTTGATTGTAGTACAAATTTATACAGATGTTATGAACCTAATCCTTTTAAACTGGCTTTGTACATTGAACACATTTTTATAACTGTAAATTTAATAGTTCTGTGTTGAAAAGTTATGCTTCAATTGAAGGTTGATGTTGACCTTATATGAAACAGGATATAATTCTTTGTATCTCTTACTGATAAAACAGGGAGACAGAATCCTGTTGCATGCGTTATTTTTTTCCTCAAGTACCATACAACTCTTTAGTTTGTTACTAAACCCACAAAAAAACCCAAACAGTTTAGGAAGAGTATTAGTTGACAGCACACATTTCACTAGGCTTCAGCTGTATTCCTATATTAAGAGATATAGCAGTGGGGAAAACCCCGTTTCCTTTGACGACAATTTAAAAAATTTTTCTTTCAATACTAGATTGAAAAGGAGCTCTATCTTTTTTTTACAATAATCCGATATTGATCGCTGTAGTTTGAAATTGTGAGAATTTATCCCAAACTAGTCAGATAGTCTTAAGAGTATCTTACCAGAGAAGCAAAAAGAATCTACTATACAAAGATGCTTGGCTCAAGCAGTAGTGCAAAGTTACACTGCCCCAGCATTGAATGCTCCTCTAGAGCTAGCAGTTTGTGCACAGAAAACAATGTGACACCTTACCTTCCAAATATTCTTTATATAACCTTAAAAAAAGTTCCCCGTAACACCAGGCAATAAAAGCATTCATGCTAATTCATCAATCAAAGGCAATAATAATTTGAGAACAAGTGCCATCTACATCCCATTTTTTAAAATATCATAGCTGAGCAACATATGAGTAGTTCCACTGGAACTCCCACTTAAAATCCTCCATCCCATCCAGATACACAATGAACCTTTAGAAAAAGGATGGTGAAGACTGACCTGAACACCAAACAGACTGTACATTCAACTAGAGTCTGGGAAGAAAAGGGAACTATCGTTTCCCATTGAGTGGCAGAACATACACAGTGTCAGCTACTAAACTGACTGCTCACCTGAGGTACTGCAGTGCAGGGGCCTGTATACAAAGTAGAATGGGAGGAGCTTCCCAAAAAATCAGACTGCTGCAATCTTTGATCACTGCTATATAGTGCTCCAGGTAGAAAATTTGTTCTTAGCTGCTAAACCCTCAGCACTAAAATCCACCAGTAGAGATCCCGCTACATATTTTACCTGAGAAACAGAGGAAAAACTCAGAGGCAGTTCTGAATAACTTCATAATGTAGCTTGTCTCTAAAAACCTACACAAAGGTATTTTTAGCGTAATTAAAATAGGACAATCATATTTTCCCCCAAGTATCTTTATAAAGAATATATAAGTGCATAATTAGAAAAATCCCTCCTTAGATACAGTTAAAAACATACCCTGCCCTTGATACAATTTAATTTTGGTAAAATCCTATGCTCTGTTTTATTTATTTATTTTTTAGCAGTGATAAGTAACTATACATCATTATATCACCAAAAGTGTAGATATGTGGTATATCCTACTTGCAGCCAAAATAGCTGAATCCACCAGGCTTTACGTTGAGATAAGATTTTCAGCAACCTGACTGGGGCTATGCGTTGCTTCTTTATGGTTACAAAAAAAAGATTCTGATAATGTAGACCAGCTCATCTCTGAATTTATTAACATACAATTTTATTATTTTTTTCCTTTCATGTCCAAATCAGAACTGCAAATGGAATCCACAGCTGTATTCTTTCAACAAATGTATGTTTTCTTACCCATATAAAACATAACCTAGAAATCCCCAACTCCTTTCATGTAAGTTGCCAGCTTTAAAAAAAAAGGGGGGGGAAAAAAAAAAGAAAACATAAGAAAATAAGATATACATCCTACTGTTTAACACTGTTTACAGATCTTGGTAGTTGGGGTAATAAGATACAGTATGTGGATTATTCAGCAATAGCTTTTAAAATACATAATATTTATACACCTTCTCATTTAATCAATACCAGTATTCCTTTATGATCATTGCCAATTTGCATGATAAACTCTTTTCAACGTATATCCATTTAATTGTAAATAAAACAATTCACTAATTCTTTGGCATCAGAGGAATCATACAGCTGCAATTGCTCCATTGTGGCGAGAACGAGACCTTTCCAAAGTTACTCGTCTGTTATCTGTAATACAAAGAGAGGAAAAAAACAAATCACCATAAGATTTGAAACATGGATAATGCAATGTCAAGAGGTTTTCAAACAGCCCTGAAAATCATTTCAAATGATATGTAAATAAGTAACTAGGAGACTGGATCAGAGAAGTTTCACACTGCAGCTGCCAGACTGAGTTCAAGAGTTCTGCAATCAGCAATAAATTACTTTCTTGATCAGAGAAGCTGGGTGATAAAAGCATTAGGAGAATCCTGAAACATAGTCCCCTTGGAAACAGCACACAATAACTAAAATTCTAGGTCCAAATCTTATTTTATAAACAATTTATGCACAGAAACTCTGGAAAAATACATTTCAAGGTTCACGAGAACATACTGACCAGTGTGGTGGTGAAAAGCCCGGTCAATGCTGCAAATATAAAAGCGCTAACATTGTTCACTATAATTTGGTAGAGTTAAAAATAGAACAGTTAAATCAGCCACTTCCTAAGCATTTCCTGACTGTGCAATGTGAACAACTTTTAGTATAAAATATTACACAGTAATTATTGCAATGAATAATAAATATGTCTCTATCACAGGAAAACAATAATGAGGTACCAGCCACATTCCTAAATGCCTTTAAAATAAAATTTTAAAGTGAAGAATATACACATACACGCACACAAAAAAGGGGCAGAAAATTAACCCCACAGTTTTCTGGAGGTTTTGATCTTTCTTTTTTAAAATGTGGTCCTGTCATGCTATTTTTTTTTTTAATTTTTTTTGGGGGGGTGTGTGTGACTGCTTACTTTTGGCCTAGCCTTTTCTATTCTCTCTTGTCATATTAAGGTTGCTGCTCTTTGTTTGCATCAGTACAGTATCTACGTTGCTACAGCATCAGGGTGTCCCAATATATGGCTGAAACTCCTATGTAGTACTGGAATATTATAGAACAACAGTCACTTCAGAAGCAAAAAGTCTGACAGACAAACTGCAGGCAAGCAGGTTTTATCAGCTTTTTTCCAAATGAGCCGATTTAGCTCTGTTCCCACAGCGCAGCAGACTATGAAAGCATGCATTACTGGTACTGCTGCGGGAGAGCGCTGAACTTGGGCCAAGGCAGAAGGTTCATCCATAAAGCACGAGACCCCAACACATCTGATGGGTAGAAACATATTCTTTGACAAAGCTATTGACTGAATTACTATGTTCCAGAGACCGGGGGAAAGGCTAGAGCAAAGACCAATCTAGGATCTCATCAATGTATATGGATAGCTGAAGGGAGGGTGCAAAGAGGCTGGAGCCAGGCTCTTGTCAGTGGTGCCCAGTTAGAGGACCAGAGGCAATGGGCACAAACCGAAACGCGGGAGGTTACCGCTGAACATCAGGAAAGACGTGTTTACTGTGAGGGTGACTGAGCACTGGAATAGGTTGCCCGGGGACCTTGTGGAGTCTCCATCCTTAGAGATATTAAAAAACTGTCCGGATGTGGTCCTGGACAACTGGCTCTAGGTGACCCTGCTTGTGCTGGGGGGGTGGATGAGATGACCTCCAGAGGTCCCTTCCAACCTCAACCATTTTGTGATTCTAGTCTAAGCTAACAAAGCCAAAAATGGTCCAAGCACATTAAATAAGGTTCTGGGGATGACAAAGAAAAGTCATCTCTGCGACTTGTTTCTGGACAAAGAACAGAGAATGCCTCTGGAGACTGCATGGACTCTGCAAAATCAACCTTCCTTTTCCCTGTTCAATGAAAGTGTCTCTAATGCTATAGGGAATTAACGGCTCCTTTAGCAAGATTATTAGTTCTTTTTATAGTTCTGCCTTGCCTCCTTTTCCTAATGAATCTATCCATGCATAAAGTATTCAAATTACCCTAAGTCAATCTGTTTTGCATGGGAATAAATCTCTACACTGGTTGCAGTGTCACTAGGCACTGGAAATTAAAGCACAAAAATGCTGTCTAAAACCCAAGAAGAAAAGTTATTAACTCAAATGTGCTGCTGTTCCTCTGTAACAGTGACTAGGAAAGAATCTAGAGATACATGTTATCAGTGGGGAGAAATGCCTTGACCAGTAGACTATTTCTGGATATGATTTCAAGACTGTCAACTGTACAGGGTTTTTTTAGATTTTTCTCTTTTCTGTATTTTTTTTTCCATCATGGTAGAGACAAACATTTTCTGCAAACGACAGTTCAGATTCTCCGGTAATTGCCCAACTAAGCTGAGACTTAAAGAAAACACAAAACAAAACTGTAAAGACAGAAGCATTATCATTTCCTTCTTCAGCTGATGACAAACAAAATATTTTTCCACTTATTAGAAGTAATCTATTCTTTTAAATTATTTCTAATTTTTAAATGGAAGTAATTATCATTTCTAGAGATAGGAATACAACATCTGAAAGATTCAAGAGAGATGGGAAAGAACCACACGGTTCTTCTAATCAAGGAAACTGAAATACAATGATTCAGTTATTGCCAGCAAGAAACAATGTCAGCAATCTCCCCAGAGAAGTGATGGATTCCCCAAGATTGGACACTTCGAAGTGTCAGCTGGATGGGGTGCCGGACCATCTTGTCTAGACAGAGCTTTTGCCAAGAAAGGTTGGACCAGATGATCCTTGAGGTCGCTTCCAATCTGGTATTCTATGATTTAACAGTGAATTGGCAAGCAACCTTGTGTGTGTGTGCATATTTATATCTGGTTAAAAAAAGAAGCATTGGTATGTGTACATACATATATACACAAACAAAGAAATGACTCATTTCTTCACTAGATGTAAAATGTGCTTGTATATGTATACACATATTCGTTAAGTTAAAACAAAGGTTTCATACTAGGATCCAAAACTGGATTGGGCTGGTATTTCAGTGACTCAAGCACAAACTTTTAAAAAAATCATGACATTTATAACACTTTCAACATACACATTCAGTTATCTCCAACAGCTGTATTTACTTTTTTATACGTTACAGACCATATTGAATACAACACAAAGCAAAACTGGCTTGTAAGCATGACTATGACTGTTCTAGCTTAAAACTACATATAATATCAATAAATGGTAAAAATATTCACTTGTGTGTGGGGGGAGTGGGGTGGAAAACAAAAGACACTAGCAATAACCTAAGAATATTTAAAATTAAGCCAAAAATCATTGCCAAAAGGCTCAGGTGTACACTTTAGAAGCCTGTAAAAATGACTAGAAAACATGACAATAGTTTCTGTGTGTATCAGTCATGCCTTCTGGGTAACCCATCTACCTATGTAGATGAAAACTTTGTTTCGTACTTTAATGTCAGAAGTACATGGCTTTTAAAAGGAGGGCATTTACAAAGCATCCGTAATGCTCATATTACAGACATTATAATCTATCTCAGAAATGAACACACGCACTTAGAAGTGATCTCCCAATCAGCTGAATGGATCTTTTCTGGTAACAGTTAAAGGCAGAGCAATGAAGGATTAAAATGGAAAATAAAGTATATTTTTTGTATCATAAACCAACCTTCATCTTTTAGCTAGCTGGATCAAATTCAAATGAAGTGAATACACAATTAAATGCTAAGAAATCACATCAGTAGTTCCTTCTTAGTATGGAACTGGAATGTAATCTTGACCATGAAAACTTTACACCTCCACTGGAAGAAATATATTGGCTTTGGTATAATAACAATTACTTGTTCAAGTCTTCCAGCACTCAATATAATACTGAGATAGGAATAAATAATAACTACAACATACGAGATATTTGTAGAGGTGTTTTTGATACATACACATTACTCACCACGTAATATGAATCCATGGATGTTAAAAAAAATAAGCAAAACCACAATAAGCTTTGTGTATAAGTACAACAAATATATGTCATGAAGTAAACAAAGATTAAACAGTTATTTTTAGATAATGTATTTTCATTTTATGGAATTTGACAACTTCACCCTTAACTCAGTCTCCCTTATACTCTGCATGTATAAAGCATTAGAAATTAGAATCAATTAAAACCACACTGGTAGGGGAGAGGGAAATATTTTTGCAAAAACTCTACTCTGCAAAATGTATTTTTCCTTTCCCTAATGCTCCTTCATTAGTTCTGTTACTAAAAGAGAAGTCTCAATAGTTGCAACAGATTTATTAACTCAGTAGCTTGTTATCAACATAACACTCAGTTATATTAGGAGAAAAATAAATGATATTTTGCAGAACTGCAATACTAAGATTAAGTGACCTTTCCATTTCGCTTTCTTCTTATCCACTCTTCCAGGACGTAAATTTGTGCTCTGCTAATTATAAACCTTACTTTTTATGAGCAATCAATACTAGTAATAATATAGATGTTTTGCAATTGAACGGACTAGTCATGAGACTGAGATATCTGATAATAGAAAAAGACAGTCTACAACCCATACCTCAAAGGTACTTGATTGGAATTTGTACTATCCTGTAACAATCACAAAAAAAGTTCTCTCTTTGACATGCCTTACATTAAAATTATAAATGTATTATAAACTGCTACCTGGGGCTTGGTATCTTAGTTGACTAACTCTCCAGGATTAAATAATTTTTTTCCCCAGTCAGTTAAAGCATTAAAAGTGTTTCTTTGTACCTTAATGACAGCAGTGAATTCAAACACTAGACTGATTTTTAAATCTTATTTCCCTGCACTTTCCTAGGGTGCTCATCAGGAGAGTATCCAAGTTCCTCCCAAATGTAAATAACTGCAGCATCCATTGATTAGCCTTAAAAAATGAGCAACTCCTCCCCAAAATCACACAAACCCCCCACAAAGCCAACAACCAAACATGGCTGGCACAGATAACTACTTTTTGCCCTTTTTCTAAAACAAAAGGTTGAAACATTAATCTATATGCAGAAGACGAAGCACCTAAATGTTGTAAGAAAATGGGCTAAAAAGAATACTGGGGTTTTCAGGAATAAGTATGACTAGAACTATTTTACAGTGGTCACAGGACCCTCAAACCTGAACAACACATATTTTAAAGAATGTTTTAGTTAATAAATGATATGTTAATGACATCAAGAAGAGCTTAAAATAGTTCCAAAATGTTGAATCTGGAAGAGGGGCAGTGTACAGCATTGGGTGCTCAGCTAGCAACAGCTATGCTGGATGGAGCACATGCTGGAAGGCATAAGCCCTAGGAAGGAGAACTCTGAAATGCTAATTTATTTAAAAAGCTCACACCATTAACTTGCATAATCACTACATCATCTCTTTTTTTTTTCTTCCCCTTTTTTCCCCCGTCCTGACCCAAGCTGAAAGAATTATCCTTCCCCTAGCTGACAATAGTAAAAGGTGGTTAATGCTCAGAGAAAGGTACCAGCTTGAGTTGACTTGAAAATAACCACATGAAGAAGGCAGAACACTCAGCAATGAATAAAATACTTAAAATGTCATCTTTTTGAAATGATTTTGACTATGCAAAAGATGTAGAAATGCATTGCTGTAAGGGAATTTGTATGGCCTATGCCTTTGGAAATCAATGAAAGCATTTACATCAAACATTTTTTTATTCATTCATGTAAAATTTTGTTCACGAGGAAATCCTACTGCAACACACCTTGTTTTCATGAGCAATCCAAGGGAAATTACTCATACAGTCCCAGGTACTTCAGCAAGCACCACAAACATATATAACATGGAAAACGATCAGAAGAGCAAGATAATTTCCTGTAAGTATGGAATGATTATACAAAAAATTGAGTAAGCTGGTCATTTAGGACTTTTTAAAATTGATAAACTGTCACAATAGATGATAACTCCAAGCAGCAAACACTGCACCTGTGATATTGATGGCATCGGCATTCCTCCTTTAGAAAAAGGTAGAAACCTGAATTGGACCTTACAAGTCTCACTTTTTTCTGACAGAGATAACTAAATATTTTCTATATAGTGTCATCGATTCAAATTGGGACAAGTTTGAATAAATTTAAATCACTTCAGCCTGGGTAGCCTCTAGTTTTCTCCTTGACCCATCTATGCACAGGGAAAACTGAAGCCAAGTTACAACGTCCTTTGCTGTAACAGCATATTATCAATTGCTTTAAAGAGCAACCCATGACAAGAATTAACTTTATTATTTTTCTTTATTGACTGCACGCACCTTCATCAGCTTAGTTTACCAACAACGAAAGGTAAATCTTTTTGGAAATTGGAATTGATAGAACATAAGACAGAAGCAGAATTGATATAGCATAAGACAGCAGGGAAGCCCATCAATCTCCAGCACCTCTTTAACAGCTAGACCTGAACACTGTTCTCTGTATTGCCTGGCCTGTACCTATGACATATTAGAGAATACCAACTGAGAAATAAGCTAGTCAGGGAAACTAAGGGCTTCAAAAGTGTTGTCACTGTCTAGAGCAAAATCCTTTGGAGAAACCGCACCTTGAGAGAAAATGGCTCTCCTAACCTCAATTCTGTTAAGATTCAGTCCATCTCTGAGATTCGATTTCAAACTGATCTTTCAAAATATGTGGCCTATATAAAAAAATAGCAATGAGGTAAAAATCAGCTATGGGAGAAATGCAGCCAAAATAATAGCTCAGAAAGAGCTCTGAAATACACAGTACTTTTGCAAAAGATCTTTATTGCAAAGGGATGAAACAAGCAAATAAAACAGTTCTCTAACCGGGTTAAAGGAAACTGTACAGTTAATATGTTTTCTTTTAATATTTTAGAATTTTAAACACTCTTATTTCAACCTCAGCAGGCACCCTACATATACCTGACAAAATCTGAACTAGGCTCTTTATAAGCATCACACTGGGTCATTTTACATTCATTTGGATTTGATATTTTTGTAACCAAAGATGAGGAAAGATCAAATGATACGACATCCCTGTTCTCAGCTTTTTTTTTTTTCCTAAATAGAATCTTAAATTCATGACAATCAAACTTAAATGACAGCTAAAATGGTTATTTTAGCATCATTTTCAAAGAAAACATTGATATTTCAAGCAAACCCTGTAGCTGCGAGGTCAAATTCTATGAAGCCTATTTTATTTTGGTTTTGGTCCAACCCAGACTTTCATGTGAAAGCTGAGTGATAACCTGATCATATACACGGTGTATGTTGTTATGATGGAGAAAAAGAAACTTACCATCAGGCCAAAGAAATAACAGGGGTGTTTTGTTTTTCTTTTCAAAGCCCTCAAAACCAGACAGCAAATATAAACAGCCCAAACATGTTAATTATAAATGCATCATGTGTCGATCTTATTAGAATTTAAAGATTATGTTCTTGATTTGGTTAGTGGGATGTTTACCAATATATTGATACATAAGGTGTTGAAGAGCAAGAAAAGGTGGAAAAGGTGCTAGAAGGAATGAGGAAGAAAAAAAATGGGTCTGTGTAGCTATTAAGAAGATTTCTAGGATAGGAAGAAAACATAATAAGGAGAATCGTAACAGACTTAAAAGGACGTATCTCAAGAAGGAATGGTTCCTCCTCAGAAAAAAAAGCAGATACACGTACATCTCATGAGTTACCTGCAGAAGTGCCAAAATTATCATCATAACATAGTAAGCCTTACGGTATTTGCATGTAGATTTGCATGTAGATATGTATTCTGTTTGAAAATATTTCCTTCAAAAGTCTTAGTCATTTAGATGACACACAGTACTTTCATTTTAAGAAGGTTCCCAAACCAGTCCATGTGCACAATTTCTCACTGAGAAGAAATGTGGATGTTTGGATTCTTTATAACTTGCTAAATAGAAGTCGTTAGTATCCAGAAGCACTGTAATACAGAGTCAGGTCTAAAGTATGGAGAGCTAAAGGATTTAAGTCCTGCCACAAATGGATTAAAAGGGAACAAAGACATGTCTAATCTTACTGCTGCCACTCAGACCTTGCTTGTTGGGCACCATTAATAGCAGCCTTTGAGTTGTATGAAAATGCAGAACATCAGTAGAAATACCCATTGATTTGCATTCTATGTGTTATACATAAAAATGCTTTAAAAATGAATAATGTGAGAAGTTTTAATGTTAAATGGCATGTGTGATGACATTTACCAGCTGAGTGCAATCCAGCTGTGACCACAGTCAATACAGTATGGGAACGCAATCAAAGCAACACTTTTGCAACCAAAATCTAGGATGTTGACCCTCTATATCACAATTCCATTCAGCACATAAATACTTATTCTATTTAGAGCTGAAGAAAATCTAATAAAGTATTTATAGGACAAAAATGTGTAAACCTTATTTTCAAGTAATCTATTTAAAATAAATTTTACTATAGCTTACTCCAGGCCTGAAAAGATTTAAAAAAAACGAACAACAATGAATTGGCCCAATAAGCTAAGATTCCTCAAACCTTTAAATGATCTATTTAATATTTTAATTTGATTTTGCTTTTTTTCGTTAATAGTACCACTTGGGATATGCATTGAAAGCTCTTCCACAAGAATTGCAATGCAAAAGCCTTAGTTTGAGACAACACATGCCTGCCTCAGGGGTTACAAGACAAATCAATCTATTTTTCTCCTTTCCTCCAAGGGTAATTGGCCTTTAAAATTACAGAGGAAAATAGGCCTTCATGTCAGTACAATGCAGGCACATCTACAGCCATTTTCCATTTCTTTTTCAGTTTGAATTCTCAGCTGAGAACTAAACTTATAAAGGTGGGAAAATAAAAAGAAAATGAAGAGGAACGATTGCATCAGTTCAAATCCTCTCCAATAACAAGCAGCGTTGTGACCAGCATTTGAGTCTGGAATTTACTGAAACCTGCTATGAATAGCTGTCCTTTTCCTAGTCAGGTTTTTTTTATTCTTGTTTGTGATAAAATTTACTTGAATTTTTGTGACAGCCTGTACCACCAGCATTCATGGAGATTTGTCACAGAATTTAGTTAAACTGAGAAGTTATAATTATTGCTTCATTTCTCATAATATCTCACAAAATAATGCTGATTTTTACCTCATCGTTATGAAATTGCCTTTTTCAAGCAGCAATCACGGCTATGAGTATCCCTACAATCCTTATGCTGTGCCACACACACAATCATGTATAAACTCCATTTCAGACTTTGAATACTGTTAAATTGTATACAGTAAATTTTAACTTGGCTAATAAATTGTTTCAAAGCAGTGAAACTCAGATGATAGTTTTCCTATTTTTCTGATTGCTATTAAATGTGATTTGTAATACATGACTCGTATCATACTGCCAGAAAGAAATTCTCATGCAAAAATATTTTCCAGTGCATACAGATGAGTAATCAGCTAAAGTATAACTGATACAGAAAAACAACAAAAAACCTGAAAAAAGTCAAACCAACTTAGTCTTTTAAAACCAGTACTAAAGTTCCCTTGAAACAGAGTATTGAAAGTGTACCACTAAACCTTTAATGTGAACTTGCTCACTGGGAGTATGTATACAGGTGTAAAGCCATTATTAGACTTGATATCTGAATGAACTCAGGTTCCCATTAGAGCTTGAATGCTTCAATGACCCTATTATTTTCCTTTCAATGCTCCCAGACCTGATCAACTTAATTATTCTGACCAGCGAAACATTTAGGACATGAATGTATGACTTGTTTTAAACCAAATGAGACAACTGAAAGTACTTCATATAACAACACAAAAAAGAAAGAACAAGGTATGTGATGTGATGTGTCAAATCCTGGAAGAAGGTCAGGTCTAAGAAACAGTAACAAAGAAACAGAAAAAGAGATCCTGCACAATAAAGTTACATTTATTCAGGTATTTTCCCTTGAACTTCTAATTTGTAACCTTTATTGCATCTCATGTACAGTGCAAAAAGTGTATCTTACGAATCAGAAGGGCAAAACAAATTTCACAGAGTAAATAAACTAGATCTGCTTCAGTGAGGAAAAAACCTAACCCTCAAAACACAGAGAATGTGTCTCTCCTTTCGTGACTACACACACACACACTTTTAGCAGTTGCCCAAAAGTAAAATTAGATCCTCTAATAGAAACCATTTTGTGTCAGAGAGGACAGAATTGCTGATGTAAAAGACATCTTTCCCTATTTTAATTGTACCTGGTATTTTACTGTTAAGGAAAAGCATGTGACATTGCAAAACTACGTATTCACATTTTGAATAAATCAAACTCTTCATGAATAATGTCATTTAAAATGGCTTCCAAAATGTCCTATTCCCAGCTCCCCTATTAACACTACTGCTCTTAAAATTTGTATTTGCTTTGAAAATAAGTTGACTGTAAGGTTACGAACAGGACAAAGAAATAAAGACAGTAACAGGTTCTGAACTTCAAGTATACAAGCAGCCATAAAGTTAGCAGATTCTCATCCGAACGCATTTGTCCTTAAAAAGAATCAAACTGACATCAAAGTGGTCCCCTTGCCCCTTGCCTCCTTTCACTAATGATATGTAATGGCTGCTGAGCCCGCAATAAACGTGTTTATGTCCAGCTAGATTGCCGTCATTTTACAATCTAATCTGATACTTTTAAGAAAGAAGACAGTCACGAGAGACCAGCACCAGCTTGTGCTGAAGGCATTTCTTGACATCAGCCTTCACTTCGCACTTCAAATGGAAGTATTCGATTTGACAAAACATACAGAAAGTCAAGAGAGAAGGCTCTTCACCTCTTCTCTGAAACTGCCGGGTAGAAGTCAATACCAATTCCTTTACAAAGTTACAATCAAAACCTGCCAGATGAAAGTCGAAGGGGAAGCTTTCTAGCTATTTCTTACAGTATTTTATTAAAGAGTGGCGTAAGAACGTGTTTGCCTCGGTAGGATCAACCCTACCTCCACTTCTCATTTTAACAGCTAGCGGTTTAAATACTGGAAGTTACATCTCTCATGCATAGATGCTTTATTCTTTGCATAGAACATGAAAGTAATGAACTCAAAGATAGGGAAAAAAAGAAGAAGCTCTTTTCTCTAAAGGAATTTCTTTCGGAACAGGAGATGGATAACACTCCTGAAAAGCACATATTTCCTGCTGTTTCATGTAAACTGGCTACCATAGTTTTTCTCCATAACCAAACAATTGACAGCCCTTGTCAAAAGCAAACAATTTTCCCTGTAGCCTGCAAAAGTCTGTCTCCTCTATTTTTTATGCATCAGAAACAAATTCTCTTTATATATATAAAAAACCCAAAGCTCTGCAATAACTTGTAGTCTACATGTAAAATGAAATATTTTAAATAATACAATAAAGGCAGACTATCCATAATTATTTTTTGATTAAATAAAATATCAGCATTTTTTATTCATGGCTAGGTTAACATTTACAATTCAGCATTTTGCAATATTTAAATGGAATTGAATATGCTATGAGAAAACTTAAAACTACATCACTCCTGTATGACCGGCTGGCACAAGCTGTAGTCTTCTGTGCCCATCTGCACCTTCATGGTATAATATTAAAGACAAGCTCCTGTCTGAGCCTCGTAAGATGATCTCATCACTACCTGTTACTTCGCTACACACCCCAACTGAAAATAACTAGATACTGCATGTGATTTTTAGTATGAATTATTTGCAATGAAGGCATATGCAGGTTATGTGAATGTGAAACTGCTGCTTATTAAAAGAATTCCTACAAGAAAGTAATTTAGACTATACATGACAGACTGAGGTAAAATATAATAACTTTTAGGAACTTAGGAGCTGAATTCTTTCTTGGCTGAGCACAGACATAACTCCTTTATGATTCAACGTGAGACCTTGGTGCTGACACAAGGCAGAGTTTAACCCTTTATGTTCATATAAAGGCTAAAAGTACAGAAGCAGTTAATGCTGTGAGAGGGCAACAAGTTTCCATTAGAGAGCTCAAAATAGTTTCTTTTTATGAATACTTGTATCTGAGGAGTGTCATTTTCTAAAGCTTCCTGTGCTATTTCAGTAACAACCAGATTAGTGGAACCCCAAAATTAACATGTGATCACTCCATAATCCTGATCTATTTTGCTTGCAAAATCTGCCAGCGTATCCCTTCCCCATCAATACCGTTCCTTCTGACATAATAGCATGGACTTCGAAGGAAGAAGGGCAGAGGTAGCATGTCATTACCGCACATCCATCTATTACTCGGACAGTTCCTAAGAACCTGTGAGTATTTTAGGACTGCCTTAACAGCCCTTCTGCAAAGACTAAGGAGACAATGATGTTTAAGTGTACTATTATTGCCTGCTTTTTAAAAACAGCCTTGGTAGACACTAAAGAAGACATCCTATTTGTAGCAAGAATACGTAGCAAGTTCTCAATGCAAGTTCTATTAGTTTTAAATAACCATTTCATTTTAAAGGAAAAATAATATAGGACTAAAAAGAAGTTAAGCTCTTCTGATTGAGATTTCTTCATCTCGCTATTTCTACCAAAAATGCTCGAGGTGACCAGATGATACCTAATTACATCCCACAGGGGTTGCATTCTCTGGACAATATCAAAAATGGAAAACTAATTGGCATCTTTCAACCTTTCAATACTAGCACTATAAACTTTTATGAAATCACTTACCACTTACAAAACGAGTTCCAGAACAAGCAATGACAAGGTTAACATTGATTGTCAGGGGCTTTGTCAGATAATCTTAATATTGCTTACACATTTTACAAAATATTTTGTTAAATATTTGTATGTTGTCTTTTAAACACTTAATTAACTTACACTACAATGCAAGGCTAGGTAACAGATTAATGAGTTAAATGAGAAGTATTTTCCATGAGTTTGTAACTATTAATTTGATTCAAAAATAGCTATATCCAAATGCTAGTGCCAACATTCATAATATGAATAAAGACATTTTTACATACATGAATGCTAAGAAAGCAAAATGATAGTAATGTGCTAACTACACTAGAAAATTAGTCCTCCCTTCGTAACTCCAGGGATGACCTTCTTTTATATAACATACTCATCTAAAAAGTTTCTGGCATTAGTCTACAGTCTTTTCTCCTCAGGATGTTATATCAATATAAACAGATTCCTCTCTGCCCCTTTTGGTGTTGAACAACCGTATCTAGTTACTTAATCTTTCGGATGTAATATAGAACTGCTGTTTGTGGACACCCACCTGTTTGCTGACTTCAGCCATGCCGTCTGGCTTCTCTGAAGCTTCACTGCCCCTCTTGCTCACTGAAGAACTCTAGCTATACTGTGTTGGAAAAACACACTTCTCCGGCTCCACTGAGCAGTGAGAACTGCTGTTCTATGCTCTTAAGTCCCACTTGGTTACTGCATTGTTTCTGAAAGTTATACTACTTCATATCAATTGCTCACAATCCTCCTGTGTTCTCTGACCTCTTTGTCAGTTATTAATTTCCTTAATACATTATCTATCAGTTATTCTTCCCCGACATACTAAACTTACGCTATGCTAAAATTCTCTTTAAGATAACACTGATACCACGGTCCAACTTCTGCAGTGATAATTGAAAATGAGCTGCATATATAACTGTGAACAGGGGAACTGAGAACTACTGAGCAGATTTATTCTGAGCAGGAATAGAAAATCATCCGTACTTTCTCAACTCTTGCACAAGCCAGATACCACAAATTCTAGGTAACAAAGACAACCATAAGCAATCTTGTATTTCACCTTTTTGTTTAGCTAATAAACAGTCACTAGATGTGTTTGTCATTTATTTATGCTTCTGTCAGCAAGAATCTGAAGCACAACATACAACAAAGGACTGGTTAAATATGTTCCCCCACCCGATTACATTACAGGAGAACATGATTTCCCATGACTGTGCTTTCTTGGTTCCAATAGTGATGACAGGGGAAAAAAAAAAGGTCTCATGCTTTCCCTTACTTCATTAGAAGGGATGACAAGGTAAGACTCATTTCTCTTACTGTTTGTTTCAACCTCCTCTCCCATTCTCAGCTTTTTTCATCACAGAACATAAAACATAACTATTACACAGACTCTTCAAATCTTTTTGGATTCCTCCAACTTCCACTCCACACTGAACCCATTCTACCCATACAAATGGTTGTGCTTTAATTTGTAGGTGAATTCGTTTCACTTTTACCTGCCTCTCCCTCTCAGTCTTTTCAGAAAATGGCTATATAGCCTGCTATCCCCAACATTAGGTAAGCATCCCACCATTCCCCACGCTGCTCTGTATCTTGAAAAAAAGACAATGGTCATTGAGTCTTTTTATCTATCCTGATGCAGTGGGACTGAAACAGCCCACTTAGCTCATGCAATGTGCGTGAATGTAAAGCTTGAAGAAATATATTCATATTCACCTGGGCTGCATGGGAAGCAGTAATGATACAGGAAAATTTTGGAATTTAAATTCTGCTCTTCACCCTTCTCCAGACTGAAGCGACAGAAGGGAAAGATAGGGCAAGGGTAGCTCGGCTGCATATAAGGGAGCAGAAGAGGCTCAGAACAGGTCACTGCTGAGAGTGCAGAAAAACGAGCAAGTCATTCAGGGACAAATCTTGGCCTTAAGCATCTTCTCAACACAGAGGACTTGATTTGCTAATAAGGATAAGGGTTGTCGGGTAATCTTTTTCACTGTCACATGGAAGAGACTTAAGAATTCCATATCTCCTCTTAGATGCCTTCTAGCCTTGAAATAATGTTTTGTTCCACAAAATAAACATTTCCTTTCCAACTTTTTTCTCCTTTCAGAAATCTAGTTTACAGTATCACTCCAAAACTAGTTTTACCATGCAAACAAGGAAATCATGAATTTAGGTGGAAGAAAAGAAAGTCAGGAGCCTCTGTCTGGGGTGGGAGAGAGTAGGAACTTATACAGATTTTGCTGCCAGATAAAATGATTAGGAAAATACATCCTTAATGCCACTAAAATAACGTTAATCCATCAGATATTTTTTGCCCAAAGCTGACGATGTCCTTTAGAATTATGTTTTGCTGTATGTAAACAGTTTTAACTACAAGCTCCTTCAATTTCATCTGAGGGAATATTTTTTCACGCTTGAACTAGTTTCATCTTTACAAATAACAAAGTCAGTGTGTTAACGGTTTACACCTAGTTGTGATTCACTAGGCACTGTGGCCTTTTAACTATCACCCACCTCTTCCTTGTATTTAAAAGCCACAGCAATGAAAATCATGAACAGCTTGTCCATTGTCCACCAGGAGCAGAGTGAATCAGATTTCAGAGCACACAATGAAAAGTCTGTTTTGTTGAATTAAACTTTTGATCAAAGGACATCCTACTTTTTTTGTTTATATTCTCTTTAACTAGATGTTCTAGACAGCATTTCCTACAAAACAGGACTGAAACTTTGCTGAACATTGACGATAATTCTTGTTGATGTCTACGTATTTCTCTTGCACTAGACTCTCAAGGAAACGTAAACTTAAAGAACAAACAACATTTTTGAGGCTCTTTAACTACTTCATCAGCTGTTTATGATGAATAAAAAATGAATTAGCAAACTTCTCCAATTTTCCCACCTTGCATTTCAACAGAAAATAGCAAGAAAACCAACAGGAAATAAAATAGAGCCTGCATTTCAGCTTAACAACTTGACTTGCAATTTAGCTAGGCTTCGGATAGAGAAAGTCATCTCTACAGACTTTTCTGGTGAGAATGTGAACTTTTTAAAATCTTTTTGTAATTCTATGAAATCTACATCTGCGATTTTGGAATATCCTACTCAGCAGTAATGGAAGAGCAAACTGAAAATGAAAAATTTTCAAAAGCTTTAATACAAAATTTGTTCCAGAGATTTTTTCATAAAGTATGCTAATCTTGACACTTATATTGCAAGTTTTCTACTGACTGCAGTTTAAGACAAATAATTATTTCATAAAACAGCATGCTTGCAAAGGGCTGAAAAGGATATCTGTAATACAGAAGGGGAAAAAATGAGGAAGAGAAATACTCTGAAGTATGCAAAGTATTTTCATATCCCCTATTTAAATTTTTGACAAGAATGCATTTAAATATTGTTTCAATGATGAAGATGCATGAACAGTAAAAAAGAGTTGAAGTGCTAACTGCAATTTGATTTATTGTGTTTGTTTTGAGTTATAGTTCAAAAACAAGCCGTATGTACTTCAAGTCCAGCACAGCATGAGACAGACATAATGTCTGGAAAGTCCAGTGGGAAGGATTAGTAAATGTCACAATACCTTTAGGGCACAGTAGATCCTTAAAATAGGTAATGATTCAAGAGTTTAAACAGGAAAAGTACAGCAGGGTGCCTTGAAAAAAAAAAATCTGCATCAGGCTGAAAGGTCTACTAACTTAAGCTTAATGATGAGCAAACTAAAAGGTCACTGCATTGTGATCAGTGTATGTTCAGTTACAGCTGTTGGATGTGACTGATGCAATCATTGAGCTGTCCGGCGCGAGAATTATTAAAACAGTCCAAGTCACACACTGCGCTTCTTAAAAAAAGATTAAATTTTCTTCTATGTTATCACACACATATGATGACAAGACTGTTCACAGAATGGACCTTCTGAACGTTAAATAAAAATGCCTTCTATGCTTTAAAAGAAGTTTACATGTTTACATATATGTACATAAACACACTTTATCACTTATAGAAACAACAGATTATGTCTTTTAACATGCAAAGTCTCAATGGAAAAAGATGATACAGTAGTTAATCTAAATAGCTGATATCAAAGACTCTTGATTTTTATTTACAACATAGGTAATGACTACCTGTATGATGCCTGGAAATTCATAAGCTTTATAATAATCCAGTAAAAACGGTAATCATCTGTATTACTGTTCACATGTGGTCCTTTGAACATTGATTAGCATATGAAAACAATTACGATTTTGCAGTTTAAAGACACTACAAGCAAATCACTATCAAACTAGTTGTAAATTTTAATTCTTCTTTAAAAACGCTCTTATAGTAGGGCATTTCAGAAATCTTTGCCACCTGAAATGTGAATTAAAAAAAAATACAGGTCTAAAAATGTTCTCCAAAAATCCTAAAAATAGTGTATTAAAATGAAATTCTGATAAACTGACTAAATGAAGAACCAAAAACTTTTCCTTTAAAAAATGCTGAAATGGAATACTGAACAATTTTCAACACTTTTCCCAAAACATTTCTGAAACGGAGATGTCAACTTTAGGTTGACTTTAAACCTAAAGTCAACTTTAGGTTTAGGGCAACTGTAGGTTTCTGTAAACAATATGGTTCTAGCAAATTCTAAGTTTTCTGAAAATACTTCATTACACAAAATATTAATTTTTCTTCCTTAGGAAGGTTTTTAAGCACTGACATAATTTTCATTTTTTCGGATGCTCCCCATCCAGGGTCACCCCTGTCAGCTTTGCAGGCAAGACACCTGATACAACAGGAGTATTTTGTGCAACAGCTGCTGAGAATATTATCATCATTCTCATTTGCCTTTACTAGATCTCTCAACTTTAATGAAGGGGTTAACAGCACAGTGCAATATTTTATTATGAAATAGCTTTGTCCACTTACAAATTATTTTAAATTTGTACACTTCTGAGTTTCTTCTCAGTTTCTTCTGAGTTTGTTTGTAATCAAATTATTTTTTCAAATTATTTTATTGCTCTTATTTCATTTCTGCTTCATAAGAGGAAGTACAAAAGGTTAAATCTGCTGCTAAATGTCCATCTCTCTAGAGTAATAAGGAGATGTGATAGAAAGTTTCAGAATCTTTGCAAAACACAAAACAAAACAACAGTAACCCTAAGAGGTTCATACAGGATTTTAGTCTGCAGTTTGCCAAGGGACTGATAAGATTCATGATAGAGATAAGCCACAGAAAGACTGTTTTGCATATTCAATTGTGTCACCAAAACCCCCTCAGATTTCTAAAAAAAATAAAATAATAATAAAAAGAAGCATCTTCATACCATTGTATCACTGAGAAAAATAATTTACATCCCACCAAGCCCATTTCCTCGCAATATTACATTTTGAAGTGTTTAACAAATGCATAGCACTCATATCTTTGTAAATAAAACATTAGTTAACTAAATAGTTAACTTGCAGAGCAGTAAAATCTACATCTACTTATCTAATTTCACCTAAGCTGTTTAACACCATGATCTAGTCACTCCAGAAAAGAAAGGTGAATATATGGAAGAGAGATGAATAGGAGAAACAAATTGAGTTCCGTACTATATTGAAGGCTGGTGAGAGAATAAAACCACAGCAGTGGGAAAATATGTGGGACTATACTGCTACCAGTCTGAGCAAACAGAGATGCTGGCTGCAACATGAGGAGAGATGGGCACTGAACACAGCAGCCATAGAGTGGCCTTTACCTACCCCATGCAGACTGTGTAAATGTCACGTCGGGCTGTTAACGTAGAGACCAATCTGTTCAACGCTGTCAGTGACTGCCCCATGGAGCAGCCCAAAGAGGAAAGGCACCCTTTAGGTTGGTGCACAATAGCTTTTAGAGGACCTAGTCCATCCTGTAACAGTAACCATATGGTGCTGTGACTTAACATCCTTGCATGAGAAAAAACACACCAAAAATTGACTAGTTCTGTTCAACTTGAAAAAGGAGGCCTATACAAAACCAGACCAAAAAAGGGGTTGTTAAAAAAGCTAAGGGACAGATTATTCGCCTCTTGCAGGTGGCATGAAGAATGCTTAAACACACCCTATTCAGAAACAGGCAGCAAAGACATGCCAAGCAACAGCAATAGGTTTAAGATGGGGGGGGAAGGTTTGGTTACGCAGTGGGATACAGGAAGTTGTTAGAAACACACAGGCATCCTTCCAAATGCTCAAATCTTGTCTAAATTAATGAAACAAAGCAAGACCTTTACATTGTGACTCCAGTATGAGATATTACACAGGCACACAGGACACCACCAAAAAATTTACGAAGACAAAACAAACCCTGACAAGAAATAGTAATGTTATTTTCATTATTATTTCCACTGTAGCATATGAGTATGGGCAAGAGCATAAAGGTTTTTCAAAACCCCTCAAAACCTGATATATGTCTAGTAGAATTATTTCCTATACATGAAAGTGGTGCTGAAAATCTCACTAAGTATCTTTAAAAAATCCAAGGTCAAATACAGAGTTAGTATTTAAGCAAACCACTTAGCCCTGGATATCCTGGGTCTAATCCTAGTAGTTTAGCCAGCAGTTAAGCTGTCTTTCCTTCTTTCACTCTGAAAATGGCTTAATCATCCAGGCTGGCATTATGCAATTAAAAATCTCCCTGCCTGTAACTGACAATTGATGTAACAAAACATTAATTTTATCCTATAGAATTTATATTTAATCTATAATACTAATATTGACCATATTCAGATAATACACTAAAATCATTCTTATATCTCCAATCCCTTGCCTTCGCAAAATTTACTCTTTCTACAAAACCCCAAATTAATTCATACCATGCAGCCTCTGTATTTCTTCCTTATGAAAGGAAGAAAATTCAGTTTCTTAATATGTTTTGTCTTGCTTTTCCTTTCAGATGACCTATGAGCTGACTGTTCACGTGAACTACAAAGAGGTTGAAGGAGTTGGGCTTGTTTGCTCTTGTGAAGAGAAGGGCTAAGGAGGGATCTAACAGCTGCCTGAAGGTGAGTCACAAAACCTGAGTCAAATGCTCCTTGGTCATGAAGGTAAAGGTAAAATAGAAGGTAAAACAAGAGACAGCAGTCCAAACCTGCAGCTTAAATGTTAGGAAAAAAAAGTCTCCACTAGGAATGCAGGGCAGCACTAGAACGGGTTACCCAGGAGGTTACGCAGGTTGTCAGGACTTGGTTTGACAAGTCAGAGCTGACTCTATCTAGTGTGGTGATAATCCGGCTTCAAGCAGGAGGCTGTACTAGATGATTTCCAAAAGCCCTTCCAAACGTTTCTCACACCCTATCAACTCCCCAGTTGTTGGCAAGCACACATCAGGGATTCAGAAATAATAAGTATTAACACTAGTTATTTTTGGCTCATCATTAGTATTTACATGAATACTCTTAGCAGTTCTAAATGCCAAGGCTTTGGTTTCAGTGATATTTTTCAAATAGGAAAGGGTTTTTTGGCTAATTTATCATTTCTAATCTGTTCAAAGCTTAAGCCAGAACCCTTCAGTGAGACTTCTTCATAAGTAACTGCACATAATGAAAATAAATTAACATCTATTATTTAGTTTCATTCTTAAAATAGTTAACATATGCCCACAGGCTCAAGCATATATTGAAAAAATAAACAAAAGTTATAGATAGGGGATCTTCACCACTGAGCACTCAGTGATAAGATACAGTAGAATAAGGACTCAGGCTAGCTGCCTGATATATTCTGAACCATTACTGATAGTTTTGTGCAATCAGGAATTTAATAGATGTAAAATATTAGTACTAACATATTCATAACTGCAACAGCCACAGTCAGCTGAGACTGAACCCATAACACGGGCATTTAGGAAGCACTGCTATGGATATGGTGCAGGAGTTCGATGGCTTTGGCTATGTGTATTCCACAGTATTTTATAATCCTGCACCCACGGTGCATGTGCTGGCCACATCCTGGTTGCGGAGCAGGTGCATTCCTCAGAGAGGTACCCTACTCATTTTATTTGAGGTATCCAGTAGAGAATAAGCTGGGTCACTTCTGGCTTATGCGTCTGGGTTTCCTTCCAAATTGCCCGGAGGAACACTATGCATCAGGATACAGATGTAGTGAACATGTGGACCAAGACTCTTGACTAGGCCATCAAACATCTGTCCATGCCACAGACACAGCCAAAGGGACTGCAGTCAGCACTGTGATGGGGAGAACAGCCTCCCTGGATTATGTAAAACTAACTAAATAAAAAGTTCTTGAGACTGCCGCCCATCATCTTCAGCTAAAAGCCCAGAGAGGAAGTTGTGCAAGGATAATGAAGGAGGAGGGGAGAAATGTGGAAGACTGAGAAAATGTAGTTATCCTTCCTTAATTTGATTATGCCTAGATTTCTGATGGATTTCACCAAAGGAACAACACTGACAGAATCTGCTCTGTAACAGCAAAGAATATACCAAGAAGAGAAGCAAGCTTTGACAAATTCTTGAAATGTCACTGAGGGTTCTGAATGTTGTGTACCACAGGAAAAATGACATATAACTGAGAAAAGAGTTAGCATGGAAATGAGAAGGAAATTAAGAAGTTAAAAGAGACCAAAGGAAAAATAAAAAATACAACACTGACTGACTTGTGAAATACCAAGAGAAAATAGATTTCTGATATATGTATGGGGTTTTGGTGTGGTGGGGTTTTTTTGGTGGCTTTTTTTTTTTTGGTTACTTTTTGTGGCCTTATGACAGCAAAGACTGTATCTATAAGGACAGGAGTGATTGACAGATGTCTCTCCAGTGTGCATGGTCTGAAAACATGAAGTGCAAGCAATTTCTGCTTTGCTTTATTCTAAGTATATGACATATGCTAAACTTACTTAAAAAAATTATAGGGCAACTTCAAGGAATTAGTAAATTACTTAGTCTAAAACTGTCGCAATAATCTTTTCGATGCTGCGTTCAGCTGTGGTATAACTTTCAGTCACCACTGAAAACTTCATCTGCCAAGAGAACCCTTCTTCAGGGTAGAGTTACAGTCCAAACAGGACTGAAAAGAGGAATTACCAAAAGGTACGAAAGAGTAATATGCTGTCATCTTATATGCCCACAAAGTTTGAATATACATGGGAGCCGAAGTTAAAACCCTAATGAGTCCTGTCTGGAATGAAAAAAAACTTATTTCAGAAAGTGCATCAAATTCTCCTGCTCGCACATAAACCCTACCTGTCTAGTGAGATTTTGTGCTCTTTGTCTGAAAGATATATTGGGGGAAAAGTCTCCAACTAACAAAACATTATTAAAAATAGCTTTTATGCTAGAAAGCATAAATATTTTATATAGAAAGACTATGCATTATCAACAGGAAAGCAAAATAAGATACATAACTGTTATGACAGTAAAACAGAGTGGTTTCGACCTTCTGACTAAATATTTTCCTGTAACTTCTAGCAAACCTGCTTGTTATCCTAAAAAGGGTTAATTTCCACTGTCATTAGAGCTGTAATTTAAAATACTTATTCAGATTTAATTGAAAACATGCCTTTGCTTGTAGTTCATGGCTTTTTGAAGCTGGACTTAATCTAAAACATGATTTAGATTTGCAAAACTTTGGATCACTGAGGGCTGAATATTATATCCTCAAGCTCCACCTAAACACAGAAGGGACAACAAAATACAGGCAAGTAATTTTATTTATTTTAAAAGGACAGACGGGATGACATATGGGTTCAAAATACTGTAGAGACTCCAAGCCTAAAGCTATAAACACACATATATAATACGTATTATATTTGTACATTTACAATGTATGCACTGTATGCATATTATGTATCTATGTATATAAATATATATGGAACAAATATATTGGATTTGGGAAAGCTGATCAGAAATCCATCACACTAGGAAAAAGAAGAGAGGTTAATTGATAGGAAATAATATAGCTCAGAAAAACATTTTCATACAGCTTCAGAGAAGACATTAAATGGTGTGCAGCAGCACACACAAGTTAAATAAACAGAATAAAGAAAGCAGAAAATAAAACTACCTCCCATATCTTGTAAATATAAAGTCATGCTACGTGGTAGATGAGCACACTATGTCAAGAAGAGCAGTCTGGCATATCACTACAAGAGAATATAAGGTATGGGGACAATACGGCTCTATGTTCACTGATACCTCAGACATAAAAATATATAAAATAGACTACAAAAATCTCTTAAATGTTTGCAACTTGTTTTTTCTTTCAGAGGTCCCTGTGATTGAGGAGTGCAAATATTTCTAATTAATAAACACACAGCCATTGAAAGTAAATACAATAATAGATAATAACCAGAAACGTAGTCTCTAATTGTAAGTGGCAGTTTCTTGTAAGGTTGTATTAGAATATGAAAGTCTTTCCTTTAACTTTAGCTTTCCTTTAAAACAATTTGCCCAGAAACCAATTCTTATTTTATTCTACTGGGTTTATTTTTAACTTTTAAGACAGCATTATATGTGATCTATGCATATGGCTATATAAGTTCTTTATGAGAACTTGCGTGAAAAGATGCTCCAAAACACAGTACACCCAAGCAGCAATCCCCACCCAAAACCATGTACATTTTTAATCCAGTTGAGGAAAAAAAAATTAAAATGCAAAGAAGGATTTATGAATTGAATTTATTTTTTATCTACCAGTCGGCCTAAGCTGAAACATGAATAACTGATTTAACACTGAAATGGTATTCAAATATTTGACTCCAATCCCCTATTGCTTCTAAATTCACTCAGAAGTCAAGATTATTAATTCTTCCTGACAGAAAATCAAGATTTAATGATCATCTGATAACCCTTAGGAATTACAAAGTAAACGTAGATGATAATTCAGACAAACCAAAATGATTTTATATATGTAAAAAAACCATCATGCAGAATGTCTGTTTAGGCATTTCCTTTGGGGCAGTAACTAATTTTTAAGAAAACACAGAGCAAAAAAGTATGTTTCGATACATATAGCAAAAAGTTTACAAGCAAAAAGGGGACCTTTATTAACATCTGTGGACCTTTTCCCATGCTACCCTCTACTTAGATAAAACAGATAAACAGAACCCCTGAAGCACACCTTCAAAAGAGCCTGTAATAAGAAAATGTATGAAAGAATTTTAACCCAATGACCTTGTTTCAATAATAACGCTTATTTTAAGACAACATCACTTTCAAAATCAAGCTTTCTATTCACCAAGGCACATTAGGCCTGAATTGTTAAATATATGTTTTGTACAATTTTACAGAGCAACTGATTTCAACTTAGTAAAACCAATATCCTGCAAATGATTTTTAGGTAAATTTTTAGTTTTCAGGTCATGTCTGCAGGGAAGTAACATTAGAACTAACAGTAGTGTGAAAAATGGAGATGCAGAAACTGTACAGCCTGTGCATTGATTTATTTTTTTTTTTTGCCCCAGAGTTCCCTCTGCCAGCAGCAACACAAGCCAGTGACAACCTATTTATACAGGACTGTGTTAATTTTTTTTGTATGTTGTTTAATGATATTTATACTTCAAAGCAATTAAAATTCTCTCTCTCCAATGTACATACATTGCCCTTCCTTGATTCAAAGTTACCTTAAACAAAAAAATTCAACCAGGGCAGCATCCTGTCTAGTACCGAGTAAAAGATTACATCAGAAAATTTAAGAGCCAAAGTAAGCTCTGGAGGCAGTTCCAGTACATTCTGGCTGTAATAAAAAATCCTGGCAGATGCTTCTCTGAAATCCTTTAGTTGTATAAACTTGAAACAGGATTTACACGTTCCAACTTATCTGACCCGTGAAAAAAAAATTTCTTCTGATGCCAAATCTATTTGTTTTACCCTGATCATTTCAGCAATACATATCAAAAATGAAAGAGGGGTGGGAGCATGCCCTACTCTGCAACACGGAGTTATGTTTCAGGGAGGGAGACTAAAACAGCTGAGAAACCTTCCCCAATCTCAGGTACTAATATATAAGTGGTTAAGAGATGTTAATTGCTTGAACGAAAGCCGCAGCAAAATCTCAAGTTTTTGCCTTCCATAAAATCTTAAGACCTATCAATGTGGAATACAAACAAACTTTCACAAAGCACAGGTTGATTTTTTTTTTTTCCTTTAACATTTCTGTACAGCAATTGACAAAAGATTTTGGAGACCTCCTTTCTATCTGCGGAAATGATGGGTGAGGACAAAAGACAAAACCAGCATTTCTGTTTTCCTTATTGGAACTCCTTTGGCATTTTTCCCCTGTCGTCATGTATTTCACCTAAATATACTTTTATTTTTAGCGGTATGTTTCTGACATTGGCAGACATTCACCACACATTTAAATCGTGCATTTAACCCATTTAATTTTTTGATCTGTATACAGTTCCTGATTTGTATACATCACTAGCATTAAGTGGATTGCAGAATACAGCCTGAGTTATAGGTGAAAGTTTCTTTGAGTTGTCCTTCATTTAAACGTTATATGACTTCTGGGTTCCCTTATGATGCCATTCTTACCTATAAAATCTACTTCTTTGATATTTTAAACATAAAACTTAAAAGATACACTGAAAGGTGCTGAATATCTTAAGTGGTATAGGAGGAACTTGGAAGTTGCAGGAAGTAATGAACTCTTTTCCCTTTAAAGCCCTCCCTTACTCTGTCTTCCCATCCTGCTTTGTCAACTTCAACAAGGATTACAAGATCCCATCTGGTTATTAAAGAGTGGAAGAAGGATGCTTTAGAAGTAGCCATAGCAACAACAAAAATAGTCACCCAGTACCCCCACCAAAAAAAGAATGGCCAAAATAATTTATTGTTCAATGTGTCAATGCCTTTTTTCTTCACTTAGGGAAGACAATAAAAGCAAGAAAAGCAACATGAAAGCTGTTTTAAAAATCCATTTAGGTTTTTATTTAAGTTTTTCAGTAAGTATGAATTTTCAGAGTTACATGCACTTCATCTACTCCTAAGAGTTTCCCTTGAAACTTCCTCCTCCCACCCCATCCCCAAACATTCTAAACTGAATTATGACGTTTCGATGGGCATTGAGCATTGCATTGAAACACAGACAGAATTTGGGGAAGAAATTCCTATGAAAGCTCATATAACAAAATGTCAATCAACAAACTCCCAACAGAAAATGGTTTAGACTGATAGTATGAACATATTTGCATACTAATCAAGCACCCCTTTACGAATTACTACAAAAAGCATAGATATGCATATATTTATAATAAAGATCAGTATTACTGTATCTATTACATCTGTTATAATTGAGATGACAAATCCTGTTAGACATGTTTTAGAGAGGAAGGGCTGATGGAGGTGAGCTTTTGAAAAGAACATGATTTTGTTCCCAAATAATACAAAAATAAGTTTCAATGCCTGTGTCATATGATAGATTTCAGCAACAATAACCACTTACCATATCTGTATTTAGCCATGAATTTGCTTGGTCACTTTGGCAGTGAAGTTCTTGTTACTTTTCTCTATGAACGTCTCAATTTTCAAAGCATTTTACTTGTACACAAATCTACAAATGTAAGGCAATTATTTTATTTGAAGAGCTTTCCTCTAGGATACCTGAACGATTGGAATGCATATTTTTTTAACAGCTGTCTAGTACAGACTGGTTCAACACAGAGTGTTGTTATCAGTTGTGTGCATCTCCTTAAAGCTTCTATACAGAGAAACTCAGCATTACATATAGAAGTTTAAGGAAATGTTGGTTTAAGTTAATCTTTCTCCTTCTAAGTACATGTAGAGGTAAAGTGGGGAGAAGGGCATTAAAAGTCAATAATATGAAGACATAACTGAGATGCAGGCTGTATTGAATATGTGAAATAGAAGTAACAAGGAAGTACCTGGGAAGCTTAGTGAGGAATATAAAAATACATGAAAGCTCAAACAAGCAGTGAACTCAGCCTATAAAAGCAACCAAATTTATGATCCTCTACAATCATAGAACCTGATTTCAGTAATGCTACTGGATGGTAACCTGAGTTCCTAGGAAAACAACATCAGTTGTAAGATTTAAGATCATTTTGACATTTTTAATACAGCTTCTTATACCATCAGTGTAAGTGAGGAAAGACAGGTAAAAATATAAAGATGGGAAGTGGCAACGCATGCAAAAAAAAAAAAAAAAAAATCTGAAAATATATAGGCCAGAGTAAACAAGGAGAAAAAAAGAAATAAATGCAAGTATTTCTTTAGGAGAATGCCACTCAATAGCAATACACAGGCATCATTCTGTCATCAAGGAATAACTTGGTAATATTTTCCCTTCATAAAGGGTATATATCAAACATTAAAGTTATAGAAGGAACTGGATAAACTTAAAGAACCAAATACAGGAACTTTAAAACAACTTAATATTTACTGAAAAGGAAAAGCAGATATTTTCTTGAAGCATTTCCAAAAATGCTATTTTTTTCCCCTAAACTCTTTCTACATACAAACATTAATCTATACCAATATGAAAAATATTTCTAGCTGGCAGCATATGTCCTTTCTTACATTTGAACTGTGAATAAGGCTCAAGTTTACACCAACCTTAAGTGCTGGATGACGATGTTTTGCCTGCAAGCTGCTTTCGAGTACCTAACGTTACAGAGTTTTTAAATGTAAAAATATACAGAGTTCCTATGCTAAAAACTTCATGCAGTAAATCTAAGCTTTTATGCGGAAGGTGTTCTGCACAGATTAATGAACCTTGGTAAGAGTTTGGACAAGAAACTTCATATGAAAGATGCTTTAAAATTCTTTGATACCACCTTTCCTGTTTCAGCATATAAATCTTTATGTGCTTTAACTTAAAATTTGCTAGCAGTTCATGTCAAGACTATTAGAAAATGAGCAGGAAATAAGTTTTGATATTTATTGTACATTTTGGCAGCTTCTCAGGAGAGCAGTGCTTAATCCAGCCCTGTTCATCTCATGGGGATACAGACAGGAGAAGAACCCTTTTTTCCGCATAAAGCATTAAGAGGATATGTACTGCTGTCTTTGTTAGGAAACAGCTTGCCGTACAGCTCTCTTAAACCATGAGAGCCACAGTCCTGCTCCTGAAGAGTTTTAAACTCCACAGGCCAAGCACTTACTCCTATCCCAGCTTCCCTCCCTTCCCCCGAAAGAGTTGCTGTCTGCAATTTTAAATGCCAAAGTTGTAACATAAAAAATTACAGATGCTGGCATTTGTGGAATTGATGTAATTGCTGTCTTCCATGCAGTAAATAGAAGTGATAATGATAAATGATGCTAACAATTATGGTGTTATGGTTTTAAATTAACTACACACACAAAATTTCCCTTTAGATTAACATTCCCTAAAACCTTTATATTTGACTGGTCCAAAAAACCCTAACATCTTTAATACTGTAATTAAAATGCTTACCTCATACTACTTTCCTATGTTAACTTTGTAAGAAAAAAACCTACTTCAAGGGCAAAGGCTCAGATCCATGATACAAAACAGGTTTCTGTACATGATGAGAAAAAAATTGAACTCCTTTTTCATTAGAAAGTTCTTTTCCACCTCAATGTAGAAGATAAAATTCTCTGTTTTAACAATGAAAACTTTGAATAACTGCAACTCATACTAAATATTACCTACAATATAATCCCCAAACACATTCCCTACAATTTCTTCATTAAATTTCAATTCCTGTCCCCACCTATTCCTCCGTTGCTGTTCACTATCCTCTCAGTTGTGCCGTGGTAGCTGTTCTTTATGGTCACAGTTTACACAGAACCACACGAGTGTGTACTAAACACAGCCAATCACATGTACCATCATCCTGAGATGTCAATGACCAACAGAGCAGAAATTTCACATTTCAAAAGTCATCAATATTTTATGAAAAGTATTGAAATATGGAATCCATTATTTCTAGAAGATCTGTGACCAAACTGCAGATTCCGGTATTTACAGCCCTATACATATGTATATGTATGTAGATCCATACATACAAAAGCAGGGTTGTGCGTACATATATACGCGCACACCTAACACACACATGCTTTTTTGTTCTGTCAGACATTATGTAATTGGTAAAAAGCTGATTTTACATATAAATCACTATTAAATGATGAAGTGGCTTTTTTTCTTGTTCAGACTATAGGCATACACTTTATGTTTCCAATAGCAAATTATATTTGACATTTAATTTAAAAACCAAGTTACCCTAATCTAGAGCTCTACTATAACAACACTGATAAAGCAACGAAGCTTTCCATAGGACAAACCCAATTTTTTTTAATTTAAGATAATTTTAGTCACAAGTAATTGAAAAGGTAATTTAGAATTCATTACTTTGTGTGGTTAATTACAGCAGAACAGTTCCAAAAGATGATGATCCTATAAAGTAATAATTTTCTCACTGAAACATGGTATCAGAGAAAATAAAATAATAATGCAAATTAATATGAGTATTTGAATTATATTGAAAACATTAAATGTATACCAACATGTAATCCAGTCTTGATGCTTAAGCATTACACCTACAAGCACGTTCTAGCAATTTATATAACTGAACAATCTAGACAAATCTACAAAACTTACAACAAGCAGTTCTTATACCTTTTACTCATTGTGATGGGCTGACCCTGGCTGAGGGCCAGGTGCCCACCAGAGCCGCTCTATCACTCCCCTCCTTCATTAGACAGGGGAGAAAAGGCACAATGAAAAGCTTATGGGTCGAGATAAGGACAGGGAGAGATCACTCGCTAATTATCATCATGGGCAAAACAGACTGGACTTAGAGAGGGAATTCATCTAATTTATTACTAAGCAAAACAGCATAGAGGAATGAGAAATAAAACCAAATCTTAAAACACCTCCCCCCACCCCTCCCATCTTCCCGGGCTGAACTTCACTCCCAGCTTCAACCTCCTCCCCTCCCACCAGCACAGGGGGACGGGGAGTGGGGGTTATGGTCAGTTCATCACGTGGTGTTTCTGCCGCTTCTTCATCCCCAGGGGGAGGACTCCTCTCATCGTTCCCCTGCTCCAGCACGGAGTCCCTCTCACAGGAGACAGTCCTTCATGAACTTCTCCAACGTGAGTCTCCTCCACGGGGTGCAGACCTTCAGGAGCAAACTGCTCCAGCATGGGGTCCCCCATGGGGTCACAAGTCCTGTCAGCAAACCTGCTCCAGTGTGGGCTTCCCTCTCCACGGATCCACAGGTCCTGCCAGGAGCTTGCTCCAGCGCAGGCTTCCCACGGGGTCACAGCCTCCTTCAGGTGCCTCCACCTGCTCCGGCGTGGGGTCCTCCATGGGCTGCAGGTGGAATCGCTACACCCCCTCATCCTTCCTCCATGGGCTGCAGGGGGACAGCCTGCTTCACCATGGTCTTCACCACGGGCTGCAGGGGAATCTTGCTGCGGCGCCTGGAGCACCTCCTCCCCCTCCTTCTGCACTGACCTTGGTGCCTGCAGAGTTTCTTACATCTTCTCACTCCTCTCTCTGGCTGCAAAAGCGCTAACTGTTTTTTCTCTTTCTTAAATATGTTATCACAGAGGCGCTGATTGGCTTGGCCTTGGCCAGTGGCGGGTCCATCTTGGAGCTGGCTGGCATTGGCTCTATCAGACACAGGGGAAGCTTCTAGCAGCTTCTCACAGAAGCCACCCCTGTAGCACCCACCCCGCTACCAAAACCTTGCCATGCAAACCCAACACACTCATCATAAGGACAAAATGGTTTTATTCAATTATGACCATGCAATTAGTCCACAACTCTTAAGCTAAGACAAACGTATTTCCTAACCTCATCAGCTCCAGAACACAACTAAGCCAAGGCTTTATCTCCATCCTATATGAATTTTGCCCTCTCTCTTCAAAAGGAAATTAGAGGGCTTGTATTTAACCAAAATATCTGATTTAGAAAAACAATGAAAATTCTTTTGCAGTGATTGCATCCAATCCACCTGCACTACTTAGCAGCAGCAGAATCTGTGACCTTCTTCCTCTTTCATAAAGGGCACAGAAGCTAAATGAACTCTTTGCCCATGTTCCTGAAAAACAAACGTCTGAATTAACCTAAAAATTTTTGCATCAGTCCCCAAAGTCTGTTTCTTTTCTCTGTCTAGCTTCTGCAGATTTGAAGGTTATCAGTAGGTACATGGTTGATGCAACTAAAGCCTTCTGAATATTTTTGTCTGAAGATCTTTCAAATAATTTAAGTGGTTTTACTATAGCTGAGTTGAAAAGAACTGTCATGCATGAACCACATAAGAAATTTGCTGTGCTGAGCTACAAGACTAATTTTAAACTGCTAGCATCACACTTGAAGTTAAATTTTCTATTTTGGTAACGCAAGATGTCTTACTCTGGCCTAAAATATGGATTTTCCTAATAATTTTAATTCTCTAGGGCACAGGTAATTTTAAACTCAGAATATCATCTTCCCAAGAATGTGTCCCCCTGCAGAAAGACTGTAGTCTCTGTGCATACTCTAAAGGATTGTTTCATGATAGATTATACCTGACAGTACGTAGCAAGAATGTCACGTATCACAAATATTGGCCAATAATGCGCAGTGCAAAGGCTGCAAATGTCAGTATAATATTAGAGGTATCACAACATTAAACCACAGTATCAGAAACATTTGCAGAGACACTGTCATGACACCATGCCTAGTGCATAGCAGTGCTTTCAAGATAAGTTTATTAGGATGTCTTTAAATACTTAGTTTTATAAAACATAAAGACCATGTTCCTGTCTATTTTCATTTGCATATAATCCAGCAAGGGGATGTGAAAGTCAAGACGCCCGTGGGTTTTGCTATGGTAAGTCACCTTGACTGTACCACCGCATTTCTGCTGAAAGCAGGAAGCAGGCAGTGTACAACACAACAGCCACACCACCAGGGCTGTCTCTCATCACATTCATATTGCTCTTTTACACCCCTCTCTCCCCAAAGCCTGAAATACGTTATTTCAGAACTGTAATATGTATTTCATTATGGTCGCAATCACATTTTACTTTGAAACAATTCTTTAAAGAATCAGACTACATTTGAAGTTGCATGAAAAAAAGTCAAGTGATGTATTTCAATTTACTAATTTTGAAGTTACAAATTTTCAAATCAATACTATCTTAAAGGCAACTTGTTGCCCTTTACACAATATGAATTCTGTAAGAATAAAGTGACACATATCACAAGACCACTACAGCTTTATCTGTATGGAAATCACTTCCAAAATGAACTTCCTCAGAGAGTGTCCAAAATCTACGCTAATTTTCTCTTTATTTGGATTATGAATTATGCAGCCAGATATGAAACTGGACACCACTTATCAACACAGTCTGCACACCCAGAAAAAAAGGTAGTTTCAGATACTTTTCTCGGAAGTCTAAGATGCAAGTATTTTTCTTATTTTTTTGGTTGCTATAATAAACTCTAGTTTACTATTGAAAAGTATTATGAATCAATTTGGATACATTTATTTCATCTGGAGATGGTGACAAATATTCTGATAGTCACTGGTAATGCAGATCTTGCAAGGTATTACTTCTTTACATTCAGATTTATTTTCTTCCAATGGAGTTATAGTGTTTTAGAACACATTATCCAATACTACTGCATAGATATTATTTCAGAGCAAAATACATGAAAGGATGAAGCAGTGTAACGTTATTTTGGCTATTTCTAAACTTTGGAGAAAGATGGAGAGTGACAAATCAACAGTACTGAAAGAGCAAAGTCACAAAATTATCCTTTGTTATTTGTAAAATCATTGTCTTAGTTACGTTCATGGGAGATAACGATAATTTATGATCAGATATACGAGCAACTATTATTATTCTCAATAAAGAAGCTTCAGACTTCTATGGATAAAACCATGTTTTTTGGATACAAATATGTGAATGAAAACACCAGATAATTAACAGTAATCAAAAGTATCTGTGAAGATTAACAACTCAAAATGGCTAACAGTCCACTCTTGCCAACCTTCATCCTAGCTGTACAGGAATTGAAGTAGCAGAATTTAAAGTAGCAGAGCTATACTTGGTAGACCCAAAAAGAAAACATGTCAGGGATGGCAAAAATGCAAGGCTTCGTGGTTTATTTGCACCTGAGAAATATCTACTCATACACATTTAAACTTTTCTTGGAATAAACTGGGTTATGACAAGAAAAGTTTCTTTGAGCTATATTAGCACTAGAAACAAACAATACAAAAGTAATTTTCTAATCATATATACTAAAAATTATTAACTTTGAGTTGCCTAATTAGACTCTTTTTCATTATTTTACTGTTTATTAGTATTTAATATGTATATTATTCAGCAAAAATTTGACAACAAAATATCAGAGGATATCAAACAAAAATGTGAAGAACTTTTAGACTGCATTTTTTGACCCTGAAAACATTTAGGTAAAAGGAGGGCTTAACTGCTGTGAAAAACATTCCACAGACAAACACTGATCGCATTTTGTGAACTCTTATATCCCTTAGCTTGCCAATAAAAGAACCGAAGATAAAATTTAGAATTTTCTGCCATCCTTAAAAAATACAAGTAACAAATTATTTGCAAAAAGGTCACTAATTAAATGAAAACTGTGTGAAATAGAACAAAACAATTTTCATTGTGATACAAGCATTTTCCTACTTTAAGAGTGTGTGTTTTTCTCCTTGCTGTAAAAATAAATACCTCATTACTTTTATACTCACCCTCTGAGGGGTTTAGTTATATGATAGTGATGATTCTTACTGCTTTTAAAGGCAGACAAAAGTGAAGAAAAATAATTTGTATTAACTCTAACTAAAAAGCTGTTTCCCTGACAGTACTCCTCTCAGCACTATCTCACCCATTTTAAAACAACTGTGTGATTCTCACTTGTCACCTGGAAGCCCTTCATAGGAAAAATAAACCTAATCAATGAAAGGGTTGCTATCATCTGCCAAACCCCGTTCTTTAAAGAATGGCTTTAGAGCTTGGAACATGGAGTTTGATTCGGTAGGCCCAATAAAGATCTGAATGGTTATCTAGACCAAGTCAGTTTAGAAATAAAATATAGTTTAAAGATCAAGAAATGAAAAGCACATATTTAAAATTAACACTACTGCACAACTATAGGACCAAATGATCATCTTTCTATTGCTGATAACTATTCTCTCTTAATGAGCACTGACTATTTAACAGTGATGTGTCTGACACACAGAGATGATTGCCATCTTTGCGCTATAAGTAAGACTTGCAAGCTCAGCACACATTTAATAGACCTAACAGTACTTTATGTTGTATTTGTCCCAGGATATTAAAGCCTGCTTTCAGAAAAGAAATTAACACATAGTTAAAAGAAGATAAATACTATAACTAGAAGATACTGCTACAATTATCTTGCCCACTATGTAGCCAAATTAAAAATAAACTCAGCAAAATACAGAAATTTGCAAAGACATTTTCTTGGGGTTTTTTGGTTTGGTTGGTTTTTTCTTTAGGACACAGCCAACGACACTTCTGTACTCACCTAAGCCTGGCTAAATTCTACAAATAACCTGGAGATCAAGATGGAATCAGACTACTGAGTATGGGAAATCACTTGAGTTTACAATGTCAATGGATCATTTGATCTTTCGTTAATAGCTGAGAAAATGCTCAATTAAGAAAACCTAAAACCAGAAATACAGCAATATAAAGTATACTGAACTAGCTACTGCTTTGTGAAGGAGTACAGAGGATTGATTACAGAGAGTTAATATCATTTGAATACTCTTTCTCTGACCACTAACTGAAAGTACTGCAAATATGTTTATGCCTGCCTAAGTGAACAAACTTGTAGAATGTGGAGAGCTTTCCTGTTCTCTTCCAGGTGTTATTCCAAACTTCAAGACCAGGTATAACGATTAGGTGACTGCAACTTCAGTCTTAAAGCACTTACAGATACTTATATCCACTATTCTGTGAAACTAATATACATATTTTTATGTACACTTGCATCTCCTACCTTTTGCTGAAATAATTTGATCTAAGTAATGTAACTACTTTGCCAAAAAAAATCTGGAAGGCAAGCTGGCTAAACTAGTAACTTCATGTTTAAAAACTCCTTTAAAAAAAGTAAACCTTAGTGCAATGTGAGAAGACAGCTTGCTAGTTATCACAGACTGCTGTGGCAATAGGTTCTATAGATTATATAGAAAAAAGTTGTATTTTTACTTCAGTATATGCTACCGCTTTGGAAATACATTGATATCATAAGGAATGAAAATGTATAGAACCTTAACAAGGAAAAGGTACACGTATTGAACATTTCTGCTCAATAAATTTTACAGCAAAAAAGAGGAGTAGCAGCAAGACCCTTTTTGTATAGAAAATGAGGAATAAAACCAAACTGAAATAATTTTTTAATATTTAAAGAAGTGCAATTTTTTTTGTAATTTAAACATTTTCTTCAAAGCATGATAATCAGACATAAATGGGGAAGTGACATGAAAACTAACAGGCAGCATGGATTATCATAAAAGGAAAATCTACAAGTCCAATAAACTTAAAAGTTTATAAACTGATAAACTGAAACTTCATATTAGCTTTCTCACACAAATTATTTGCATTGTGGTTTATTTCTGCATGCAGAGTCAGTTTTGAACTAATGTCTACTTCAGGTCAATATAAAATAGTATAGCTTCATGAAATATTTGTGTCAGCACAGAATTCTTATACATGTGTGTACGTGTCTTTATAGATACATACATTTATATATGTAAATATCTATACAGATGTATTTTTCAGTCTCATTTTCTGCACAGCAAAAATTACTTTTAAGACCTGCATATTCCCGTCATACAGCATCAAGATGAAGTCAATGATAAAAAGACATGGTATTTTTGAATGATAAAATGTTTTGACATTTACTTTAAAAGTGTTTTACCTCTCACATCTGTAATTTGCACCACAGACAGGTTGTCTAAAATATGTTCTTAAATACATCAGTCTTGCTCATGGAGCGTTTTACTCAGAGATTTGTCCGCTACATTCAAATATTGTCTGAGGTACTCCTATGTGTAACATGACATGAAAGATTTCTTCATCATTCTTTCTGAAAATTGTTAGAACCAGGGTAAGGGCACACTGACAAACATGACAAAGATCATCACCCTCTATGATTTTGAGGTAGATGTAACAAAAGGCATCCAAAATTCCTAAATAATGGAACTAAAGGATAATAGAGAAGAGACATGACATTTGTTCCACTACTAGTTTGTTAATTTTCTTTTGGATTATAAAATTAACACTGAACAAATGAAGAAATTATTTAGTTAATGTTTGTCACTATTCTTTAATATACTTCAATAAGAAATCATGAAGGCCTTCATTACATGCCGAACACAATTTTAATTGATAAATATGGCTACACAGCTATAGAGTCAAACTGGGCTGGAAATGCAGCTCTCATGGTTAACAAATTCTCATCCTTAGACAGTGATGTTTGAGCATCGCTGAGATCACAATTGTAATGTGCCTTTTCAACAGCAACATCTCACACATCTATAAAAATTAGTTCAGTACAAGGCAAATGTTTAATACTACCATTAAAACAGAGTTTTATAATGAACTGAAGAGTTGGGTTTTCTTGTTATTTGTTTCTGTCCTTTAACGAGGAACTCTAATAGGCTCATATTCTTAGAAGCAGAACATTTTATTTTTGGACAGTTCTGTTTATCAATTTCTACAGTTTCTAGAACAATGTATTTTTAAAGAGTAAGATAAGTAATGATTTATGAGGGAATCAGTGCTATACTTCTAAATAATTCACCCATGATCAGAGGTAAAACTTGATATACCAACTTCTATCTTCATCCTCCTTTGCAGTGCTGCCATGTGGGCTGGATTTTCTGACTCTTTACTATGAGATTTAGAAGCCTGTTGACTTTTTTAAAAAAACGTGAAGTTTGGGAAGCTAAATGCTTAATTGCCAAATACATTCTATTCAAATTTACTTAAATAATGACTTGTAAAGAAGTACAGCTACTTGAATAAATCCTATAAAATGTTACACTTTAAAACATGTTCAGTACATATACCCAGGGTGAAATCTTCAATATTCAGTTGTGCCATTTAGGCAATATCTATAGGAGACAATCACTGTCCATGTGAACCCAGAAAAGTCAGGGATTCCCAATCACTGAGGTTGTACAAACTCAAAACCCTTTCCTACACACATACCTCTAAGTAATACAAAGTCCAGTTTTTGTGAGTACAGTGGGAACAACAGATCCTCAGAATGATTTCAAACTACAGGTAATCTGCTATCAAACTATGGATAATCCGTTATCTTTTTTTGAAAATAAACAGTCGTAATATTTTAGATGTGGCATGCATAGCTATATACATGCATAGTTCACTACTTGGAAAACCATACCTCCACTTTGATTATTTTTCTCTAATATTAGTTGTAGAGGACATCTGTAGAAGGAGTAACTGATATACCCATATTTCTTCAGCGCAATGCTGCAGTTCCTCTGTAGTTAACAACATACTATTCTTTAAACAGAACATCTAGACATCCCACAAGAACTTTATTACCATTCAGAGTATTATTTGGAATATATCTTGCTTTTACATATTTATTGTTGATAGATAATTATTAGGTTGATTTGCTTTCCAAATTCACAGGTAATATACTATATGAGTTATGAATTTATTTAGTTTTACATCAAGATGTACTCTACTGTTATAACAGCTGTTTAAAACAGCTCACAAGTGAGAAATTCTGTAAGCGTTAAGTACATCAAAACTAATAAAACTGAGTAAAAAATAAAGTACACCTAACTTTTGCCCATATATGTAAGTACAAAACCACAGACCTCTTATCTGTGAAAGTGAGAGCATTCACAAAACAAAGCATAAAAGCACAGAAAATATGGAGAGAACAAACTCATACTCTCCGTGTGTTTTAAGAGATATGGCCAAATTTTCAGTGTACTTAAGTCTTATTTCTTAGCAAATGCTTACAAAAAATCAACCAGACTCATGTGAAAGCAAGCAAGGCCATATTTTCAGTTACATTCCCTTGTAAAAATGCAGAACTTTCAGAAGAAATCATGGAGGACATCAAGATTGTATTATTGTTACTACATTTTTTTATAATTTCTTAGAAGTGATCACCTGGTACCTTGAAATATGCAGGTTGTTGTCTCCAATATTGGTAATATATTACAGTACCCAGCCTGCAAAGAAACTCAGTTTATGACTTAAGACCTACTGACTTTAATATTTGCAATTGTGAATGTTTAAGAAACGCCCCCTGCAAAATATTATTTCCAGTTAAATTACCACTCTACTATAAGTTAATAAATCCTTATGAAGATCAGACATTGAGGATGTATGATTATATTTCTGATGGAAGGAAATGGCACAGTTAGGGACGATGATTCTGTCTGCATCTTAAGGATGTGTAAGAAAAAGTTTCTGCCTTAATTTATGCTGTTTGAAAGCCCTGAACTAGTTTTTAAAACTTTATCCTTCAAAGGCATTCTTAATATTCAAAAAGACCTTGCTAATTAACTCCTAAAACTACCTCAAGTCCAACCTGCTTTTCCTGCTCCTTAGAAAAGTTTTAATTACACAGATTAAGCACTGGAATTCCAGCTGTCACCTTCCAATAGCTTTCTTCCCTTTTAAATAAGGTGCTTTTGTGCAGATCTTTCCTTTGCTCTGAGAAGAGCTTTGGATGGGTTGTTTTTATGATTTAGCGATTCCATATGACTATTAAAAATGATGTGACAGTATGGAAAGCACATTTAACCAGTTACAGAACACACATCTCTTTTCTGAAATGTTAGTACATCTGGCGATCTTAACAGATAAAGAATTATCTGAATACCTACATGGTAGTTAGAGAAGATCATGGCACTGTCATCACAAGGGTGCGTGACGACAGGACAAAGGGCACAAATTCCTTCAGAGTGAATTCCCTCTGTACGTAATGAAAACCAACCAAATCCATTGTGACAGCAATTAAACACAACAGGATTCCCAGACAAATGTTGGAAACTTTTTTGCTAGAATACTTAAAACAGCTTCACAGGGAAGCAGACTCAAATCTATGGCCCCTCTTTCAGCAGAAGGTTGGATTGGATGACCTCCAGGGGTCCCTTCCAGACTAGACTTTTCTATGATTCTGTGAACACATGCATCAGGCTACATAAACCACTGCCAGTGCAGTAATCTCCCCTTTCTGTATTACCATCTGGAGGAAGATGGCCAGAAGAATAATATTTGAAAGGATGAAGGGGATTTTATCTATGCAATTCCAGCTACCCTTACTGTATGGATAAAATAGGCAGTGGGAGCAGCTTCATGGAAATGTACTTAGTTGTGAAAAGGTCTTGATTACGTTTGCCAATGTGCAGGGCTCCCTATGCCAGTCTACACGACAGGGCCTGCATAAGCATATACGTGCAGATAAGCTAAGGAATGCAGCAGGTGCTACAGTCATCCAGTTACCCATGTTCAGCATCCTAGCTGGATGTATTTCCTGGATTTTCTCTGTCCTGAAGCCTTGTGCAGGTCATGGGCTGACTAGATATGCCTAAGAGGTAGGCACATGCAATTAGCGAAGGACAGCGATGCTGACCAATTTAAAAATAGAATAAAAATCATTAGAAATGTCTACAAGCCTCTGGTCCAGAAATCATTATTAATACAGTAGCTCACACAAATTTGCAGTAAAAATCTAAACTACTCAAATTATATTTTAATCAAGGTCTGCTAATATTTACTACAGTCTGCTCAGCAGGAAGCACTTTCATAGTTCCAAATCCAATAAACTTGCCAAGTTCTGTATGCTTAGGAAGTACAGTAATTTGTCACAAATGTCTCCAAAAACATTGAAAGTAAGTACATACTTCCTCACAAATACGAAGGAGAATTCACACATTTTGGAGTAATGTAAAATTTATTCGGGGTTCAGATCCAGAGCAACTCAGTACTAACGATCCAGTTAGGTTAATCCAGGCTATGCTTCTCATCAGCTGAGCATTCTTCCTGCCATCACCTTCTAGCTGTCTGTATGAATTTCTCATCACTAAACCAGAAAACTTCAATTCCCACTAATCCCACCTTCCTTGCTACATCATTTCTAGTTCACTGTGAACAATTCGCATATCCCACCTGCCACTGAACTTCAGCATTACTTTCAAACTAAGACTTTTCGAACAAGTTTTCTTCTCAGAAGATATACAAATAGCATTCTCTTCACAGAAAAGTAGGCAGATAAGATATAATTTTCAGTTACTGTCTATCTATGCCAGTATTTATCTTCATGAGAACACAGAAATTAGAAATACTTATACGCTACAGTTCAATTATCTACAGCCTTTAAAAGTGAGACTAAATAGAGTAAAAAAATTTACTATATACAGCATTTTTCCTATGTAGAATACTCTCTTGCTTACTGTTAACAGACAATACAAGAAATACTCTAAAATAGCTTCACATAATGAAGATAGATTTTTCTTTACTTCTTGGACAGCTCAAAAACAGGATGTAACTTGTGGTATTAAAAATTTTAAAATGATAAAATCCACTGAAATGCAACAACACTCACTTAAGCAGATAGTTTCATAAAACCTTCTGAAGGCACGGAAACAAGATTTTTTCAGTATAGAGCAAGAGACTCACAAATTTTAAGAAAAAGAAATAATCTATAGGTATTAAACATACACTGCTGCAAAGAGAGTATCAACATGTTAAGTTCCATGGACATGTAACAAGAAAATAAATTTTAGCCGTAGGTAATCATAAAGTTATGGATGCAGTAACTAGTCATCTCTATACTAAGAATTTACTTCAACATTAAGACACAAATCAATTTCTAACAGCTGCAAATAACTAGACCTCATGTGAAAAATACCTTCTTCCTTCTCCAAAAATATGAGAAATATTCTCTCCAAATTTCTTTAACATGAATGCCAAAAAGGGAGATTTGGACAAATACCACAATTTTAAGGTATTTTGCAAGTCTTCAGAAAGGATAGCTTATCTTTAGGGAGAAAACACTCTAGGATTCTAATCACTAACTAGTTGACAGTATATCCTGCTTCCCTAGAGTTCTTGAAATAGCAGATTGCAACGGTTTTATTGTTGAAAAACAAGTATACTTTAGGCTGTTAATTTCTGTCTAGGGTATCTGTGGAAAATATGATCATCTTCAAGCCATGATAACTACTCTATTCTACAACATGGTGCAGAATTTGTGTACTTAGATAGGTAGAAATGCATTTACACAAAAGCGCTTCAATACACACTTCTAACTTGTAATAAGTGTTTTTGTTAATTATTTGTCAAAAGATAAAATTCTGGGAACTATGTATGCTCCACTAATATCAGATCATACTTAAGAATGAGCACAAGATCTCTAGCAATCTAATACAAATGATGACACAATATATTTATCAGATAGCATGCTTGAAATCCTACAGCTTTCTACAGAGCAATGAAAGCCTTTGCCAGACATCAGCTGGATAACATAGTAGGGGAAAAAAAAAATCCCGGTGCTAAGTAGAGTAGTAGATAAGTCTTAAAAGATAGACCAGCTGCAGAAACACGTACCCTTAGACTGGGGCGCTGTTATAAAAACAAAAATAAAAATTATCTCAATACACACACTGACTTTCTACCAAAATGAGGTTCCCTTGCAGGTGAAATTACACGTTTATTAAAACATTTCTTATAAAAATGCCATAGCCAGGATTTCAGACTGATCACAGGTTCATTTGCACAGGGATATCAGCATGACTGTATCCTGTTCAAATACACTGCCTTGCAAAAACTTAATTTTTTCATTATCATCCCTCTTCAATCAATGAAAAACAACTACAGATGTTCACAAGATAGGTATGACAGAGATAAAGTAATAAAGCCGATAAAGCTCAGCTTTCTTGAGCTAGACCCTATTTTCTTTTCTTCTCAACCAGAAAGCCTGCAACAATTGGGAAAGAAAAGGGAAAAATGTATAAAGGGGAGTACAAGTCCAGGAAAAATAGAAAAATTGACTGGGAATAACTTAAATGTTGATGAGAGGTAATGAATTTGGCAGTGACTTCGGTATTGCAAGCTGATACTCCACTACAGCCAGAAAGGATGAGGGGTCCTGGACATTTTTACATTTGTGTGGTGATTACTTCTTGTAAGGGTCAGATACCATCTTCATTTCCTTGTACCAGGGGAGGGAGGTAGAAATCAGATATATACCATATTAAGGGGATAATTTTTGAAATCTATTTATTTGACATATAGGCCATTTAATACTGTACTAAACTCTGTTGCTGCATGTGCACAGGAAGAAAGCCACACAGAGAGTAAGACCAGTCAATTTTTTTATTAAATCTTCATAAAGTGTCAGTTTTTCTGATGCATCTGTGTTTCATTCTCCTACCTCTCTTCAAACAGCAAGAAAGGATCTAAAAGCAGACGTGTAGATTATTCAACACATTTCATGCCACATGTGATGTCTAAGTTTCTTATCCATAAATTTAACAGAGTGTTTTCATACTTAAAAAGAAATTTTATAGATAAATAGATAAAAAATCAGAAAGAATTCAAAGGAATACTGACATAAGGGTTATCCCACTTTCGGATTCTTAGTCGATTATTAAACTCCAAGCATCTGCTTCCAATATACAAAAAAGGAATTTAAAAAATCTAATACATAAACAAGAAAATTTGAAATATTCTCTAATAAATTAGTATGTCTTTTACAGCCTTGCCTTTATCTGTCTAGAATATTTTGCATGCTTACACCAACTATTATATCATTAAGGCAGGCAAGGTACTTCCAAAACCTGAAAATTAGAGATAGCAATATTCATATATGACCTGGCACAGCATATGTACAACCTCCTGCTACTTCATCAAGCTCCTCTTTTTTAATCTTTACTGGTAAATTTCAGTTACTTCTGCTTTGCTGTGTATAAAAGACTTAAGACTATGAATACAAAGAGTTCTGCAAAGTTGAAGTACTTTTTTCCAAGTAAATAAGCATCACTCAAAAGAGAAACCAGTTCTGATTACAGTTGTGTGTTTTGATAGCTCACATCTTTTATCTGGTTTTGTTTGGGTCTTTAGATTGGTGACAAGGTACACAGTTGAGCTGGCAGTCACGATTAAGAGGTCAAGAATTGAATTCAAACGTTTTTTAATCTACTTTTTACCTCAACTAGCACTTCAGTGTCCTAAGTTATTCATATCAGCAGGAGGCTATGGGTGAACACTACCCCCTAGTCAAAAATACAGAGACAAGCTTCATTATCACCTATTGCTTGAAGTAAATAAACTCAATAGGAGTTCAGATAATCCAAGCACATATATTGCCTTTCGAATTCAGTAATTGCTTTCTTTTCCTTCTTCTGAACCATCAATTCCTCTTTGAAAAGCTTAAAAAAATTAAATGTTGTTTTTCGGGGTTTGGTGTTTTGTGGGTGTTGTTTTTTTTTTTTTTTTTTTTTTAAGGAAAGGGAACGTCTTTTGTTGTTACACAAAAAAAGCAGCAAAAAAGGTACTCCCTTGGACAGAGTCCGTTAAAAATCAGATTATTTCCACAGCATTCTCCTATTATTCACCTGCCAGTAAAATATGTACACTCATTGTCTCTCTTTGAATGCCTATTTTTATCTGACTGAGGCTATATGGTCATTTTTGTATTTACTACTGAGTTACTAAGTTTTTTTCTTCCTTCTTCTAAAGCATGTTTTTCTGTTCTCAAAAACTGGGCCACATGCCTCTGAGGAGAAAGTAGTGCATTATTTCATTCCCACCTTTTCTTCTTTTTTGGCATCTCTGAGGCCTGCTATGCCCAGAAGTGCTTCCACTCAAGCTGGACCATCAAATCAATTATCACAGCAGTCTGCTTTCTAAATATGAATGGCAATGAATGACAACAGGCAAGGCGAACTTTCAGCTTTGATTTGTCATTGGTAATGTAAATTTTTTTGTTTTGTTTTATAGATGTTTGTTATAGTGGCAATTTGACCAAACTCTTCCCCCTGCTGTCTGCAGCTGCATTGTGTAGATCCTGAAATGAAAAGCTTCACCTTTACTAAGTCAAAAACACAAGATAAAACATGAAATAGGGAACCACTATCAATATAAAAGTTCTCTTTTCTGCTAATTTTTTACTAAAATCATTACTGTCAATGAAAAAAAATACACAGTAACTGCTGTTACATCATTTCGCAGATCACCATTTACAGTAATGTTTCAGGTTTCTGCAGCTAGAATTAGCATGGCCTTGTGACAGTACATGCATCAACATATAAGAGCTAAAATATAGGACAGTGCAAGCAAACATAGTAAATTTGGAAAAAAAAGGTCTTAGCCCTTATTCACAATCATAGTTTTAAATTGATGGTTTCTCCAATGAAGAGTCATTAATTATTTCATTAAGAAGAGAATTAAGCTACGTAAATATAAAAAGTGATTTTGAAAAAGGTATTCCTAGTGCTTTCCTTCATGGACATTACTGGTTCAAAAAATGTACAAAATTTGCAGTTTATATTAAAAGCCTGAATTTTTTTTTTTTTTTTTTGAGAACTGATTAAATACTATGAAAGTGGATTTTAGACAGCAACTGGGACACATACTCAATAAAACTCCAGAGCGAGTACACTTGAAACTTTGCATTATTGCCAGTATATATGATCTCAGTGGTAGTATAGGAAAAGACTGTATCGCCTATTTTAGTGAAAAAAATTTCAACCAAGCAGGTAGTAATTTATTTCTGCAGTCACAGACAAAAAAGAAAACAAACAAAACACCAAACAACCAAACCCAAACCAAAACAACCTCCAAAACCCCCCCCCAAAACTTTACTTGGGTCCTTTTCAAACACTCTTTGTGAGCCAGTTTTAATATTCTCAAAAAGGGAGGTTTAATGGTACCACCTAGTGGTACCCATGGACATATGGACCAAGTGGCCATCATATGGAAGAGTGCTATGAAAGCTTCCTAGACCCTTCTGCCAAACCCCAGACCTGTTAGTGACATCCATCACTCGAACCCTGACCTCAGATGCCTTTGCTATTTTAGCACTTTGGAAGATTCTACTCAAGGAAGGCAATCATGCTTTTTTTTCTGCATAGTATTAAAATCTTACTATGTAAAACAGACTATAGCCGATTTCTAAACAGGTAATTCTATTTAAAATGATTTTAAATGATAAAGTTATTTTATCATGCTATTTACCTTGACATTTAAAAGGCTATCCCTTTTAAAGGCATGAGGCTACAGCATTTCATTCATGTGGAAATAAGACTTCATGAAAGACCAAGATTAGTAGGACAGAGTCCCAGCAGGTGAAGCAAAAGCAGTATCAAGTGATTGCCATTCAAAAAAGCCCCTTTTTTCCTCCACAGACATATTATTACCAAGCAGTTTGAACTTTTCTGCATATAAAGACTGTAAACCTCCATGCAAACGTAGAACTGTACAATTCCTCATCAGGTTCAAACTAAACTGATCCAGAAAATTAGTTCTGAAAATGGGATTAGACCTTACATCCACTATTCTTATATCAAAGCACAGAACTTAAAAAAGAACACTTAATACTATAATTAATATAACAGATAACTAAGAAGTAACTTCATCTGTACATGAATACCTGCAGTACCAGTCTCTCAGGTTCAGTAAAAGTACAAATGTACATGGTAGTTTAAAATGTAGTTTAAAATGTAGTTTAACTGTTTTATGACAAAAACGAGATTATATAAGAAGGATGAGGTCCACACTACCACTTATTTGTATAATCTACAGCTGAAAGAAAACCACTGGTTTGGAGAGTTTTCGAGTGTGGTTAGATTTAAAAAAAAAAAACACCAACTTTTCCTTTTATCTTTCTGGTATAAAACAGTGTTTTGTTGTGACTGAGGTTTGGATAGAAAGGCTTCCATTGCTTCTGCTTAGCCCATAACAAAGCAAACCCAAGGAGAATGCAATTGCAAGCTTTTCTGTACGGAGTAAAAAGATTGGCCATGACTGGAACAGACGACAGGCAAATTAATGGCACAGGCACTGGGAAAAGATATACTTCTCCAAGTGCATAGTAAACACAAATATGTATTAAAACATTTGTAGACAACAAAGAGGTATGTGCAATTTTGAAGCTATTATAGTTTTCATGTGCCTACAGATCCATCGAATATTTAAAGCATAAGCTCTGAATTTGTAGAAGTTGTTCAGAAGGGTTATTCACTTGCTTAAAATGAATTTTAATTGTAAATCAGAAACCAGACAAGGTCATTTTTTCCTTATACCATAATGGTTCTCCCCTTGTGCCCCTTCCAACTTCTAAAATGTTAAAACTTCTACAATGAATTGTTAGAAAATTCCATATAGTTAAAGATGACATTTGCAGGTCCTTTTTTGGTGGGGTTTTTTGTTTGGTTTGTTTTTTGTTTTTTTTCTCCTTATACATAGTTCTCTTCTATGGCCAAGGAGCAAGTTCTTTCTGGATCAAACTACTTGAGCAGCTTAATGAAAAAAGGGCTTGCTGCCGGGTACTTTAATGCTCTCTCAAGAAAGCTACTTACACCAAGTGAGCATGTTGCATCCATCAGCACGTGAATTTGAAGATCATGTACCCTGGTTTCAATGACTTATATCTACCAACTGACAGAGAGACAGTCTTTGGTAAATGATTGATTTAAACTCATACTTCTGTATGCCTGCAGCAACAACAGATCTTTAGAAATAGCTCATCATTTTTCTTTCAAATAAAATAAAATCTACAGAAATAAAATCTACAGACACTTTAGATTATCAGCTGAATCAAAAAAAACTTATTTAGCTAAAGACTGTGAATGCCTCTGTTGTGAAGACATTTTTAAGATTATCTTTTGGAATTATGCAATATCCTGAAAATGAAAAATGTTAAAAAACACTTGTAACAGAAATTTCCGGTGAAGTATTATTTATAACAGATCACAGTTAAATATACATATTTCAGAATATCTAGCCCTAAGAAATAGTTTACATTAACCAAAACATACTATGTTTGGGTATGTTTTGCCATGGAAACGAAATCCTGAAACACAGGACTGTGAGTGGCAGACACGTATACAAACCATATCATACTGCATGAAAGAAGGAAAGGAAAGCTCGAACATTTCTTTTAGTCCTCTCCACTTCCATATGCCAGTTGTGAATTATGCTTCATAGGATAAATAACTAGTCAAGAGTGAAGAGATGAGCTGCTTCAGAGCACATCCTCAGGCCTGACGGGCTGACTACCTGTCAGATAATGTTGAAAGTAGGATTATGTCTGAAAAGGTTGACAGACCACAGATTTATCTCTCTAAATCAAACACTGTATGTTTAGCTAAACTCAGTGAACTTTAACTAATTAGCCCATCATTACAGTAAATTCATCTTGAATAATTTTCAAAAGACTAAATCCAGACCCTTTACTACATATACAAAAAATTACTCATAGTAAAAGCAAACTATTATGAGATTTCTTCCTAAAAAATTCAACTAAAAAACCAGCAAATGCAACCTTTTAATCCTAATTCTTCAAGATTAAGTCCCTTCTAAAAAAGACAACATTAAAAAACCCCTATATGTATATACACACAATATACAAAGAGAGAAGCTTACTTCACTAGAGTTGAAAGTGGAAATCAAAAGGCTATGCAGTCTTATACACATCTTATTCTCCCATACTTTTTGCACTTTATATCAAGTTCTAAATTCATGAAAAAATATTGGGGAAGAGGAATTTCACTTGTAGAAAAGTACATTATAAAGATATTCACATCTATAAGATAAATCTGGTGAAAAAACTCATTTAAAATCAGAATTGCAGAAACACTTTTGGAAAATAAAAAAATCATTTTTAGGAAGCAAAAACCTATTTGTCTTTCAGTTTACAGTGGCATAAAGTGTTTTTGCTGGATTAGGGTATACACAACAAATGCAGGAAATGTTAAAGAAGAAACAGAAATCTTCTGTGCTTGGTAACCACAGGAGAGGAGTTGATATAGCTCTGCCTTGGACTTCTCTGAATGTCCTCCTTCCTTTATTACTGACTTGTGAAACAGGCACTCATAAAAGAACAGGAAATACAATACAGTAGCGGTGGAGCTGCTTTCTGGCTAAGCAGAGAAAGTTTCAGGATTGCACTTGAAACAAAAAATGTGATGAGAGAATATTTTTCCCATTTAAGAGTTCTGTATCTGCTCTTTATAGATTAGCATTTGTTTCTTTTGAAAGAGTACAGAAAGGAGGAGGAAGAACATGCAGCCTCTAGTTCTCTCTGCATTTCAGAGAAAAATAAAATCTTTTCAAGCCAAGGACCTTATTTCTCCTACCAGCCACAATAATTCTGGAAGTGAGTTCGTATGGGTCACTCCAGTACAAAGTGTCATAATTTGCATGCACATACTTACCTTCAACAGATAATGATGTATTCGCTTGACAACACTTACCTGTCTTTCAAGTATCTAGCTCTACAGTTTCTGTTTACTATCACTAAAGATCACATCACTTCACCACCTACATCAATACAACTACCAAATTTCTGAGCTCATTTTTAGCACGATAAAGCAGAGCACTCTCTGTATTTCAATTTCTGATTACAGTCTTTACAGCTGTTAATTTGATTTGTAGATAAAAGATTAGCTTTTTTTTTTTTTTTTTTAAACAGAACTTCTGTTCAGATTCAGTCACTATTTGTCACTGGTTTTGTAATCAAATAATTTGAGTTCAGGATTTCAACTACTTCTAAACATTCCTATAAACTTAAAACAATTACATATGTGACCTGCAGTGTTACTGGCTTCTGTATTAAAGGCAACTTGTTAATAGCTGGAGCTGCAAATTTTTTTCTTTTTCTTTCTGTTTTTGGATTGCTTCTATTTAAATAAAACTATTTTTTCCACTTACAAGCAAAAATGGTGTTTTAGGATGGAATAAATCTTCATATTTTATAAATAGAATAATGGAACATAAAATACATCACTGAAGCAGAATCTTCATCTGGATTCATGGTGCTCCTTATAACACCAATAAAGTTATATACAAGAACTGGGTAATGTATTGTAGCCTAAATTTAAAAGACCTGTCTAAACATGTTGTATAGTTTTAAGTCTTAGGAAGTCTGAGCACTGTCTCTAATTCTACTTTTTGTCATTTATTCTACTATATTTCTCCTTAATCCTTGGAAGAAAAAAAAAAATCACATTTTAAGGAAAGCTCCGACTATGAGTTAAAATAAGCTGTGTCATATTCAAATTCTGATGGTCCAAAGTCCTATGAAAGTATTTTAGGCTAGAAAACACAAACTGTTCCAACAACATTTTCCAAAGATACTCTACCAACTGTCCTTAATAGGTGCATTTACGAGTAACTTTAAAAAAAAATAAATCCCTTAGCAGTCTAAAGTTATGGCTATCCTATTTAAAGATGACAAGCTGCCACTAAAATCCACGGATACTTCTACAGGTTTTATACACTTCTATATATGTAATTCTCAGACTAACATTGCCTTATTATCAATATGCTGCAGAAACTTTTCTCTCAGATTGATGTTTTAGCGATACTTTAAGAATCCTCTCGCATCATTTTCCTTTCTGAAATGTTTTGATCTTTTGGCAGCATTAGGGTAATTTCTCCAGTGTACATAACTAAAAGAAGACATAAATGAAAGACAGCTAGTGGGTAAAGAATTTGGAATAAAACTTTGCATTTTAGTCTGAGACATTTTAAAGTTTTTCCACACTACATGAGCATATTTGAATATCCAAGGTTACATTGATATTTCTGTTATTCAATAAAAATGAACTGTAAAGAAACTGCAGGGCATGGGAGATGTGTTTTGGGAACGTGGAAAATTCCAAGACACATCAAAATTTGAACAGATTCCGGAGTCTTTTTGTCACGTTGCAACTATCTTCTTGGGTTTGCTAACAACTGTATTCATCACTATGTGGGCCAGATGACACCTTCAGGAGCTGAAGGCACTAAACAAAGATTTTTTTGTTTTGTTTTTAATAAAAAATATCAAATTTTATCTCCAGTTATAGAGACTTTTGAAGATTTTAAACTTTGCTTTCCTGAAAATGTCAACAGATTTTTCCAAGTCAGGGATTCTAGCCACACAAGAGATTTGAAAACTGTGTTGAAGATGTTACTACTGACATCTGGAGGGCAGAACGCACTCCAAAATCAGGCACTGGACTACAAGCCAGAGAACTGCCTGTAAGTTCGCATAATAAATGTCGTGCTCTAGGAGGTTTCAAAGAGAACAAGAGCAATTGCTTAGTAAGAAACAATGTTTTGTTTTGTTAGTTATTTCCCCTGCCCTATAATAATTTGTTTAATGTTAAGTTTTACTTTTATTTATGAGATCTTGTATTCATCCTGAAAGAAAACAATACTGCAGCTCTGTAGACAAAGCAAATACGAAACAACCACAGGAAAGCAGTGAGCATTATTTGCCAAAGTTCTGCAGGAGAACAAAACCTACAAAGGATGGCATCTAATGTAACCTGTATCTAGAAAACTATCAATGATAATTCAAAAACAATCTGATAATATGTGAAGCTTCAGTGCAAAAAAAATCATACAGACAATTTCAGAAAGCTCTCTGGACATTAAATGTTCCTGTGATATGGCAGCAAAGCAAAAACCCACATCATTTATGCTATTCTGGAAGACAAACAAAAAATCATCAGACTATAGTGTATTGAAGCTGTTCAGGGTATTTTTACCAGCAAATCTGTACATATGTGCATGTGCACTCCCTCTCACACATACCATCTTACCCCCATATGGCAAGAGGTAAATGTTTCAGTGGATATTTAAACACACAGGTGACGTTTGCAAATGTGTGTCCTTAATATCAAATAACAAGGTCAGCTACGCATTCATATCACTCCCTATCTATAGGCTCATCCATACATGTACTCATGTGGTACATCATGTCTTCCACACCTGACGATCGATACTGAATCAAGTACAAAATGTTCTCATGTTTTTTCTCTCTAATGATGTAATTTTATCCTCCATTATACTTTACGTGGCCAGAATTACAGAAATTTTTGCAGGCGTTGGACTGTATCTCCATTCAATGAAGAACAATTTCTCTACAGGTTTTATGTTCCATTGGATTGCTTTGTTGTTGAATATTTCATCCTTTCAACTACTTTTCTAACAATAAGAGCTCTAACAGAAATGCAATTCCAGCAAACCGCTAAAACAGCTTTTTAAAAGCTTATATATACCCCTAAAATCTCTCCCTTCACTGCTACAAAAAAACTTTCCAATTTTTTAGCAATACAGTTTAGCAGATTTTCCTAAGAAGTTTAACCACAACACAGAAATAGATTCAAACTCTGTTCACTTAGATGATATGTTGCTACTGCGTTAAAAGAAAATCATGATTGCTTTCAGTGAAGAGATATCATCTTTTTCTGAAATGTATATTCCTTAGTAGTAGACTCTATATTATTTCAACAGAAAACAAATATTCAAAAGACTCCATAAACGTAATTCTAGCTTCCTTCAGAGTGGTTATTCATTAGGAGAAGAAAAGAACCTTTTAATAAATCTCTCTTTTAGGTTTTCACTCTAGTAAAGAAGATTTAAAAATAAAATATGCTTTTTGTCAAATCCACATTGTAATGAGCAGTTTTTACATGTAAAGAAATTATGAAGCATCTTTGGAATGTCTGACAAAAGTGATGAGTATTTTTTTCAGGAGCGAATCATCAGATAGTTTGTTATTTTTTTCATAAGAAAATCATTAATTAATTTCCAAATAGTTGATTCAACACCTTGCTAGATTTTAATCAGCCCCCAGTAACGGTGAAATTTGGGGTTGTTTTCAAATCAACATAATTCAAACTATGCTCTATGAAATCATAAGGACCTTTTGTGTTGTCCATCCAATTCTATTTTATCCATAATTCTTCCAGAGCTTAAAACTACATAATTTGACAATGGAACTCGATTACAAAAGGAAAATGCTGTAACCCCTTAAAGTTGGATTATTTATCCCTCTCTTTTACTGAGGAAAAAAAAAAAAAACCAAAACCCAAATACATTCTCTTGTCTGCTTAGTCTGACTGACAGCTTCTATAGACTGACCTAACAAACCTTTCAGCCCAAGAGCCTTCACACATCCCCTGATAAGTGATGAAATGAAGTTTTACCTTGGGCATTGTCTCGTAAGCCACCAATGACATCACCGTAGTTCCAAGGTCTCCAAAAAACCCTCACTGTAAACACTTGAGGAAGATGAGCTCCTGCAGGAATGCTGTCAATAAGATTTTTTTTCCCCCTATTGTTTTATTTTAGAAATCTGTTCACTTTAAAATGAAAAGAAAAAAAAAATCCTCACAATAACTGAACATTTTCCCTATTTCAGTGTGGTATGTCTACGTTTCTTTGTAACTTAAATTTGTAGGAAAAAATGCAGAAAGGCTGACATTCCACTCCAGTAATATATTCAAGGAGTTACAGGCATATAGACACTGTTGTACAATTTTATATACTGACATACTTATTTAAATAGAATCCTCTTCAACAGCAGAACTACCTAACGCATTAACAGTAAATGGAAGAAAAAAAATAAAGAAATCTCAGAGAAACTGAGAAGTAAACATAATATAGATCTAACAAAGAACTCCAGTATCTTGTTTATTTTTATACATCCATCTGGAAGACACTGTACAGTATGTATATGGTTTTCAAATAACAATATTATGATGTTATACACTTCCATGAGAGGGTAAAAGAGGATGAGCTAATGCACACACTGATAGATATACTAGTTATAATACTCTCACAAAATCTTACAGCCTGTATCACTTTTTCCTCCAAAAAAGAAATCAGAGGTGTAATACACAGAGATCATCTACTGAGACAAACACAACAAATCACATCAAAGTTTATCTTCTGCAGTATGTTTTGAAAAGGACTAAACAGAATTAACTCTTTCAAGGTTGGTGTCTTGATTTTACAGAATATAGATCATTCTAGGAGTTACTCAAAATATATCACTATTAGAATTATTATTAACCTACCTGATAAATACCTCACATCTGGTTTAATTCATCCTGAAAAATAACTTCAACCTAATTGTAGCAGCCTTTAAAATGTAACAGTATTCAAACTGAAACAATCTAGCAATAGAAATGTATTACAATTAACTAGCACTGATAGTTTTTCGGATGTGAGAGCAATTTTGGAACTACATATATTACAAGTGTAACAGCTCAGCCACGTTATGTTGAGGTAATCGAATTCAGGCCAAGCCGGTATTACAAAATCTATACCTCCAAATTGGTAAAATTTTACACTTGTAATAAGCTATAAGGTCAAAGTATATTTTTCAGTAGCATGCCTCTAATTAACATCATTATAATAGCAAAAGTTTAAGCATAGAAAAAAATAACACAGATCATATAAAGCCTTATCTATGGCTCTAATTAAGACTAGTTTGCTTCCTCAGCTAAACTATTCTACTTTTTCACAGGCAAATTCTCCTGTTTCACAATACTTTCTGTTGTTTATCATTGACTTCCATTCTTTGATCTTGTATTTGCAATAGTATTCTCCAGTTTGGTAGCTTAATCATTCATTATAGTACACCAAAAATACATTAAAAATTTCTCTTCTGCATGAAAATCTTAATAGGAATATTGAAACTAGACTGGTATCATATACTGTACAATAATTTCCATCAGAAATTATTAATGTTTGTCTAGAAACAATCTGTAAAAATTCTGTAAATTTCTGTAAAAATTAAGCTACATGAGAATTACAAAAGTCAGTGAACAGAATAAAATATTGACAGATAAGTGTTTATAAGGGACCCACTAATACACCTAAACTGCTCAGCTCTCCCAAATACTAACCTACTGAATGCTATGTAGAACAAAAAACTGGAAAGAAAAAAAAAGAGTGAGTTTCCTTCCTGCCGGTGAAACTTTTGAGAAGAAAAATACTAACATCCTCAAATTAGTCTCAACTGACTTAGATAAGAAAGACATTCAAGCAACTGCTGAAGGTGGCCGTTACAAAGACATCACCAAACTCACCATGCAATAAATCTCACCAAGGTTTGTAAGGAACAAGCTGAACATAAATAAAACAAGATTTCTCTTTCTCTGCAAGAAATGAGCAAGATACTTCATCTATAAGGAGACAGAAACATGGTTTGCTCCAGAGGGGAAAAGAATGCAATATGCAGCAATTGCCCAGGGTCTGTAACAAGCACAGTATCCAGCAAGTCTCATAATTGCTGCAGTTATACACAACATGGCCTGTTCTAGGTATTTCTGTCACTCGCCCTGACATTTGCCCCTCAGTAAGGACTTGTGCTCTGTTTAGATTAAGCAAACTCCTTATATAAATTAGTCCATCAACTGAACAGTAAGTAACTCCACCTGATTTTATAAATACACACATAGAGTAACATTTTAGATTTCTTACAAGCTTCTTTCTCCCCTTTAAACACTGTACTGACAAATTTTGATGCCATGCTTAAGACTGTTAGAAGTTGCATATGACCCTTGCCTAAATTGAAAGTGATGCTGTATTTTCATAGAATTGTAGAATGGTTTGTGTTGGAAAGGATCTTTGAAGGTCATCTAGTCCAACCCCCCTGCAATAAGCAGGGACATCTTCAACTAGATCAGGTTGCTCAGAGCCCTGTCCAACCTGACCTTGAATGTTTCCAGGGATGGGCCATCTACCACCTCTCTGGGAAACGTGTTCCAGTGTTTCACCACTCTCATTGTCAAAAATTTCTTCCTTACATCTAGTCTGAATCTACCCTCTTTTAGTTTAAAACCATTACCCCTTTTCTAGCACAAAAGGCCCAACTAAAACGTTTGTTCCCAACTAAAAAGTCTGTCATAGAACAGAATTATAGAATCATTTAGGTCGGAAAAGACCCTTAAGATCATCAAGTCCAACCGTTAAGCTAGCACTGCCAAATCCACCACTAAACCATGTCCCTAAACACCACATCTATGCACGTCTTTTAAATACCTCCAGGGATGGTGACTCCACCGCTTCCCTGGGCAGACTGTTCCCAATGATTGACAACCCTTTTGGTGAAGAAATTTTTCCTAATATCCAATCTAAACTTCCCCTGGCACAACTTGAGGCCATTTCCTCATACTTAATGCTTTTTAATTATTTTCTTGATAGATATACAAGGTGGTTATTTTTACTCCTTCAATTATTATAAAGAAAATGAAAGAAACGCCTATTGGGTCTTTTGCAGAGAGATAAACTTGCTTTTGCTACACTGCAGGTTACTCAAAAGCCAACATAGTTGCATTAGTGCAGTGATTCAGAGCCCCCAAAGATCTTCACTGGGCTGGGATCAGCACTGCCTTAGCCAAATCTAAAGAACATTTAAAAAACTGACTGGTAGTTGGCTAGCTTCAGGCCGGCTGGCTGTTCAGTCTACTTCTGCCTGCAATAGACTCTGGATTTATGTACAGTTTGTTGCATGAAGAACAGACCCTCTAGAGACTCAAATAAAAGCGTGGACTAGCCACAAAGTGAAACTGAATCATTGAATTTATTACAAGCTTAAAAAAAAAAAGAAAAAAAAAAAAGAGCTGCCAGAGCAAGACTGCTCTTTCAGTACCACTGCTAGAGTATGCTAGCTTTGAAAGACTGCAGAAATATGGCATTTGTTTACTCATCTGTTAAATGATAGAAGAGGGAGTGGTGCCCACTTCTGTAAAGAGCTTTCAGATTTTCAGATAAAGACAACACGATGAATACAGAATAATATCACCAATACCTCTTTTAAACCCATCACTTATTTGACTTCAGACTAAAATACAGGGGTGTGGGGCAGGAATCCATTAGACTGCTATTAACAAACCTTCCGAGCTACAAAGTTTAAAACATTGAGAAGGCATTGTAATTGAAAAATAAAAGACTATGGTTTCAGGGCAAAAGTACTTCAGATAAAGTATTGTAAAAATGTATGAACAACTTGCTGGAGAAACTGGTAAAGACAAAGATGGTACAGTATTTTCAAGTCACCTTTTTTTTTTTTCCTTGACAATTAGGCACTTAAAATGTAAATAGAGAAGTGTGTTAAAAAAAAAAAAGTAAAGTTGGTGGGTTACATTGTCAGGTCCATATGTATTGTCCTCCTACTCCTTTCTCTTGGCAGAGCTTTTCTGTCATTTTTAGAAATCTTTTTAACCTCTTTTTAATCTCTTTCTCCAACAGGGACTGCTGGTCTCTACCCGTCCCTCTGTCGTTGCACACCGTGGCTTAGATCCTTAATTTAACCTGTCACAGATTATTAAACTAGAAACATCAGTAAAGTAAAAAGGGTTAACGCAATATGCAGTAACTGAGAATCTGGCTTCTCGTATAATGATGTAACTGCCTAACTACTAATATGTGCCTACCACTAAGATGCTATCAATACTTTGTAACAAAACACTATTAGTTTGGGCATGCTGAGCAGAGAATCTTATTTTCTCCTGATAATGCAACAAGAAAATTAGAATTTTCCTTTATTTGTTCTTTTACGTCATAACCAATAGGATGAATATTGTCTTTGCAGAAAGTAAACTAATTAAGTTGTTACAGTTAAGATGACAACCACTAGTAAAAAACCTGGGACAGTCTCTCCATGCTGAGGCTAGAGGACTGTCAATTCTACACTACATGCCTACAACAGGATGAAACAGAAAGCTTCCCTATCTGCAAAATAACCATTTTGACCTAATGTCAGTTAAATTAATCTGCTACCAAGTCATACTCTGCAACAGCGACTTTCATCTCTTTCCTTTCTTTTACATTCATTATGTATATATATTAAAATATTAAAGTCAATGTGCATTACCTCAGTAAACAGTACTGTGGTAGAAAATTTTTCCGAATAGAAGTGTTTCACAATAATTGCATGATAACAGCATCAGCGCTGACAAAGAAAATTCAAATGTCCAAATGCAAATTAAGCTAGCCTTGCATATCATTCATTACTACTCATGTAGTTGGTAAATGAATGCATGAATATCCTTTCTCTGTGTGCAAAAGTAGTTTCTCTAACTGCAGCTACTGCATACAGATGTAGCCAAAACTCAGCTATCCATCTCTAGAAATGCAGGCCTTAACATCTAGCAAGACATACCTCATTAAAACAGAACAGTTTTCAGATTCAGTGTGAATTAAAAAAAAGTAAAATTCAGAACTGTGGGTGACTTCCAACTCATACAAAATTCTACCATGTGAACTTGGCAGCCTCCTTCTGGGATTACTCTTTTTGAGAGGCTGGATACTATGAACAATTCTCTGGTTCTCAGAAAAGATTTGTTTTAGTTCTAAAAATCTATTTCACAACGTAGGACATTCAAAAAGGCTTTTGGAATTCCAAAGGCTTTTAAGAGCTTCAGAAGCAACTGTGCCAAGTCAACTCTCAGAAAAAGAAACTCCATAATATACACTCTGTATGAACTCTATAGCTGTTCTGGGTACCTGCAGAGTCCTGTGATGAAATAGATAAAAACAACTTTAAAGAAATAAATTTAACAGTCAGTTTCACTGTCTGAAGCAACTGCAACGGGCTGGCATACGCTCATATGTTATATGATGCAACTTAGAACTGTCATGAGGCTGCAGAATAATCCTCAGTACGTTCCTGTAGTTGTCATCATCGTTAATGGGCAATGTGTTTTTACTTCAAAAGGAAACAGGCACTCTGCTATGTCTTAAGTCACAAAAAGTTAGACTTTATATTTTGGGATCTTAGGACAATTTGATGAATAAAGTAACAACGTTGATTTTTTAAAATGCTAAAATTTGGAAAATCTTCTGATACTTTCAGTGTAAAATTTTACATAATGCTTTTCCAGAAGAATTTACAGAGAATACTTTTCATACTATGCTGAAATGCAATTTGAAGCACTTACATAAAAGCAAGGGGCACACAACTCTCCTTCGCCTGTGTAAGTTATTAAATGCTTTAGATGAATGACAAACTCCGTAGTAGTTGGTAACGATTATATAGCACCATCTTTTTGAAGGACATTTTTCAGAGTGTGTATATGCTATTGCCATTTCATGGCGCATTTTCATTTATTCAAGTAAAATTCTTGTCTGAGAAAAAAATTACTAAAATGGCAAGGAACAGCTTAGAATTAGACAAAGCAGCAGCAATAGATTCAAAGTCTAGAGTTCACAATACCACTTCTCTACATCTGTCTAGTTTACCAAACATTCATAAGTATGTTACTCTATGTCAACACGTGAACAATCTCATGCATACCAAGATCAGAGAATCAGTTTGAAAGACAACTAATCAATCTTCAACTCTTGCTCCACAGAAGGGTAATTAACACAGTAACACAGATGAAAACAATTATTCAAACATATACAATTCTTGAATTTTTGTCTTTGTGCCCATATACTTATTGGTCACGAGGTGATTTCAGAGCCTCTTCATTCCCTGCATGCTGAAGGCTGTTGTCCATCTAAAAACCTGGAGAATCCAGTCTAAGCAGGCTGGAGGTTCAAGTCTGCGTTAGTACCATTTCCCCTCCCTTTTTCACCAGCTCTCCTTCACCCAGCTTGTAAGTTGAATTCCTCTGAAATGCCAAGTAAAACCTCTGCATACTGCAGCTGTTGCTTTCATGCTAAGCCACCAGAATAATATATTATCTAATATTACTCCTTTAATTACAAAAATCATAAGCCAAAATGCATACACAGTAAAAACAGATTACACCACAAATACCTATTTTTAAATAGCTTTGGGACTGTTTATGGAGCTCCCTGGACTAAAGTAATTTGCTAAGACTCAATTTGAATGGTACTATAAATAGATTTTCCTTATACAACCCATATTTATATTTAGAAATAAAAGTAAACTTAAATCTCACAATAATGCCTTGATGGTGAAACCAGTAAATTTATTATTGCTGATCTTTGTTTAGCTCTTGCTATTATAGTTGTGATCATTCTGAAGCACTTAGATCATATGTGTAAGTCTCACTAGTCCACAATTCCTGACTCTAAGCAAAAAACCTCCATTACATAATTGAGGTAGCAAACGTACTTTTAAATACTCAGCTTTTCAAAGTAAAATAACAAAAAATTAAGAGATGCTAGCTAAACATAACAATAAGAATATTCATTCTTTACCACAGGATGCTAAAAAGATGACCAAATATGTTTAATATATATACTGGTGTTTTTTAAACTTGAGACTGGCATTTTTATAGTCCATTATGGATATTTCTAACTTCATAACAGATACTTAATGATAAAGACGATGACACATTATTCAACTGAAAGACAGCAAACAAGGCTACTCAAACACCATTTTAGCTGAGCACAAATCATGATCTGTTAAAAGTGCACCTACCACATTTTTCTATTTTAACACTGATAACTCTTCTCATCAATTCACAGACAGATGTAAGCATGGCAACAATCCGTTTATTTGTTTATTTACAAAACTGCCACATATAAAATGATTCACAATGCTTTCAGTAAAGCAGATATGCTTTGTCTGAAGATTTTTATTTGAATGTGTTTAAGGTAAATAGGGATGGCGCACCCAGAAACCTAACTCTCAAGAATCTATTCAATATAATCAATGCAAAGGTAAACACAGAAGTCAGCCTTAAATTTTAAGCATAGCTATGTCTTAAAGCAGAAGACACAAAATCCCTAAAACTGTAACCTTTTTATTAGAATTTTGATGAACTTCGATGTAAAATATGCACCTTTTTATTTTTTAAAAAAACATAATTTAAATTAAAGGAAGTGTCTGAACGCCATCTGAAAATCAAAAATCATTAAAACAGTAATATTCCACAGCCTCAACTCCTTTTTATCTTACAGAAGTTAAAAAAGCAGTGGCAGCACTTCAGATGGCTTACATAAAAAATTCAAATTAGACATTGAAACAGAACAAGGGAGCTTCATTCTTTCTCTTTCACTCTCAAGGTGCACTACTAATATGGCAATAGTAACAACAGTGTGGCTACTCTCAGTAACATCAAATTCACCAGTTCCTAAATTGTGCCTACTATGCATTTCACTGTACTGAGTTGATGTTGATGCATGGATTAAAAAATAACCCAAAACATGTGAACTAACAAACCACATTAAATACTTGATAAATATATTTTACACTGAAATCTAAAGCAGAAAAAACCTGCATGTATGTTCCTTATAGCTATGCTTTCCTGGTAGTGAAAGACTATGGAAATAATAGCACATATTATCACTGCAGTTACAATAGTTTGGATATATAGGTGAGGGCACTAGTTATTAACATTTCTGAAAAAATTAAACTTAAATTCCATGGCAAAAAATTTAGCAGCTTAACAGAAGGAACCCTAACAGAATAGTTAGCTCTGTGCAGAAATTTGCTTAAACTAATATTAGAGAGAAAATATTCCTGAATCAGTCTTCTTTAATAATATCATCCCCCAAGGCCAGACAAAAAGGTCAGGGATAATTGGTGCAACAGCAGTGCTGGACACACATTTTAAACCGGTACCCTGTGATGAATGCCACCTAATACCGTTCTTTATTATACTCTCATTCCAGTATTAGCAAACTTGCAAAAAGCAAATGTATTTTTGGAAGAAGCAGCAACATTTTTAGAAACTGATTTCTAATTATTATTTTATTGCCTCTATAGGCAAAGCAGTCTACTGAACAGACAATCTCTATACTTAAAATCCAGTAGATAGAAACAATAAAGATACAGTAATAAGTTTAGGAGAGAGAAACCACACGGAAAGTTTTTCACATTGAAAAGTATACATAACAAAAAAAATACATAAGAGTACAATGAAATGAAAAACTAGGGAAGACAGGAATTTTTTATTATTACTTCCATGACCTGATAACAAAAATTTTTACTGAAAAAGTCTACAGTTATAATGCAACCCATTAAAGTGTAGCTTTTCATTTACAGGCTTAGCAAACAAACAAAACCAATGCAATTAAACATATTTTAAATGAGGTTTACTTTTCCAAACCTGTCTGTATATTTCACCAAATTTTTTTTGCCCAGTATAAAAACTGCAATATTGAGCAGTCCCCTCTGCGTAGGGGTGCACCATTCCTGTCCTGTCTCCACCTTTTACACAGTCAGTCTCTTACTCTTTAAATATTTTAAAGACACGACCACGTATAGCACAAACATATGCTACAACGTACACCAGCGACCTCTGTAAAAAGGGGTAATTGAGCAGGTGTCTTTGGTAGAACGACACTCTTCTAGGGTAGTTGTAGGCCTATAGTAATTGGAGCTCGGTTATCCAAATGAAATGATCCTTCCTAGGTCCAACCTACTCACTCACCTAAAGCCAGCACTCAACTCATGCCATTGCAGAGGTTTTCCTTTAGGAAAGTTGAGGGTTTTTTTTCTTTTGAGCCAAACTGATCAAGAATGCCACTAATAGTGGCACACATACTACACGGTTTGCTCCTTTGAGTTAAATCTACCCAGTGAAACCACTAGAAGAAAATACAACAAAAGCCAAATTTTCATGGTCTACTGGTTGTAACCTGCTATAGTTTTCATTTTCAGCCTGAGAAGATGCAAATAGAATAAGCAAGTTTGCAACAAGACAGATCTAGAACACATATGAAAATGTACACAAGTGAACTTATGGTATTGCTGAGCATTTTTGGTAGGGCATTTTCTTGTTTATGATTTTTTTTTTTTTAGTTTGTTTTGGGTTTAGGCTTTCTGTAGGGGCTACCCGTTTCCCAGTTATTAATAAAACTGCAAAAAGTAAGCAAGCAAAAGTCATTTTTTCTCCTCACTGGATTTAAACCACCAGCCACAAATGACACACAAAAATGAAATCTGTGTCCAAACAGGCAGAAAACATTTTTTTCTTCTCAGACCATGACAGCTACCAAGACAAGTTCAAGCTCAAAACTTTGCTGTACAAGCCTAACTTTTGAAATAGCAGAACCTATCTTTTTTTTTTTCTGTTTGGTAAGAATACATGCTGATTACAGAGACAGTGCACCAAGTTACCAACAACGTACAGAAAACTCCTCCATTGTGTACCATCAATAGACAGTACTATACCCTTTGCTATATGCTAGACAATCACAACCAAACGATCCATCAAGCCCAGAAATCCCCCAAACCCTTCTTTCCATAGCTTTTGTTTGTTTGTTTTTACTTTTTTTCCTTCCACTGAACCATAGGAGGCATGGAGTTAACTGTTTACTAAAATGGCCCTGGATAAAACTCTCCAGAACATGCAGAGTCTATTGATGGTACCAACAAGAAAACTGTCATTGTCCCTTCCATTTTTTAAGGTGATACATGGAAGTTTGCAAACATGGTCCCTGCTTTTTTAATGCTATAGGTCACTGCTTAGACATGTCATAGCCATATTTTTAAGTGTCTTGTGGTTTGTAGACAAGTTACTGACTAGATGTCATGTACATTCCTAAATCACATGAGAAAATTTACATAATAGTTTAAATCAGGTATTTGACTGGGACAAACATGTATTGCCTCTTGTCTAAACTTTTAGCTGCCTCCTGAAAACTTTACATAATGGTCTTACCCACTCATGAGAAGACTTACAGTTGACCAGAGCTTAGAAACAGATCACCTAGACCTTTCCTCACAGTAAGTCCCCCAAAGTCAATCAACTCCTTAAATCTACAAGCCAGACCACACTAGAACATCAACTGACATAACGAAATTTCAAACACGCCAAAGTCAAAGTTTCTATAAGAAACAGAACAGAAATAAAAGGTATTTTTAATCAGCTCTGCCCCCTCTTGTTGCAGAGGAGTCACTGTTTTTGGATCTGGGTTCAGTCATCTCATTGGCTTTCTCAGCTGCAGCAGGTTTTGCGCAATCTCCTCTCGTCCCTGGGAAGCTTTTCTTTGTCACCACTGGGTGACAAATCTCTCCTCAAGCCACACAGAGACCCCATCTCTCCCATTGATATTTCTCAAGATATGAAAAAAACCCATATTTTGATCGAGGAGTTCTTTCAGTTCTGATCTGAGAGCAGAAACAAGCTCTGAATTAAGAATGACACTGGAACTGTAGCAGAATTAATTTTTTAGCATGAACAAATTATGTAACTTATTTTTATTTTTTCCACAAGATCAGACATATGGCAAATTAAAAATAATTACATACCATCTTTGCTAGGTAGATGAAAGAGGATAGTAGAATTTGCCTTTACTTTTCTGTTCCTCAAAAAAAATAATAAATAAAAATCATCTAACCCTAGCTCATTGAGGATTAGGTAGATAAAAATGGCATATTTATAAAATAACAGGACTCCATTTTGCCAAATCTTTAGCAGCACATATCTAACATGAGCTTTTGATTTTATGCCAAATAACTGTAATTTTTCAGCTGTAAATTGTTAAAACTATATTTTTTAGTCTAAGGCATGTTTTAAATGAAAAATTGCAAAATACAGTACACTACCATGAGCTTTGATGAAAAGTAAATGCATTTCACAAACTGTATGCAACTGGCATATCATGAGCAGAGAAGTCAATAGAGGAACCACTGCAGTGTCTCAAATTTTCTCAAAACCAACTTTGCAGGAAACAATAATTTCTCAGACTAAGCCAGTAAACCAGACTAAATTCAGGACAATATTATTGTTGCCCTCAAGAAAGTGAAGCTACTTTATTGTAATTTGACTTTTATGAGTACACACACTACAACTTCCAACCAAACCAGAACATATCTAAGACCAGTGCTTGAAAAAGACTATCAGCTATATGCCCAAACTCTTATTGGTGTAAGAAGCTAATATTTTTCGCAGCACCACCTACAATAAATTAATTATACTTATGGTTTTACAAATTAAGACAAACATACTTTGCACAGCAACGTTTAAATGCTATTTCAAACACAACAGGAACCCTTATTATATCTTAGAGCACATAGTCATCTGAAGATAGAGCTATCAAGTTAAAAATCTGTGATCACAAAGAGCATGCTGAGTTTTCACAGTAGCTCAATGACCAACAGCAGCTCAAGGGTTTTCAGTGAAAACTGTTGGTAAATCTTTGCCAAACTACTTCTGCCCATTCAGTTTATAACTAAAAATTTTTAGAAAGCATCCTACCTTGTCCTCTTGGTGTTCGTTTCCTGCGATCTCTGAATGCTGCTCCTGACTGCAAGGCCTCAAGCAGACTATCCATCACTCCTGTCTCATCACCCTCTGAGAATAGGAGAAAAATAATATTAAACTCAGTGCAACTGAAATCAGACTTTAGAAACAAAAAAGTGTTGTCAAGTTTACACAACGCTTCCAAATAAGAGACGTACACATTTTAATGTAATGGATGCTGTCAGTGCTTCAGGTATCACTGTCTAGTTTGCGTATGATGCTCTATTAAGCAAAATTGATGCCAATCCTACTGTTCTTTCAACTTAGAGATGTTATCTCGTGCATTATTGATGACAGGTTCAGCATGCAGATAGACAGCTGCTGGTGAATGACTGCTGTTTCATTGTTAAATTCTATTAAGACTTTCCTGAAGTAGAAACAGGTCATCTCTTTTTGATTTAATCAACGCACATGGAAAATCTGATGAAACTGAATGGCACAAAGTTAAATATTTACAATAGTGCAAATTTTTTATATGTTGCCTCCCATCCTCATGATGCATTAAATTCTTGAAAAATATTTATACAACATGTGAGGATACATATGCCATATGCTACACATGTAATAGTATATCAAGGATGATCTTAAGGTAAGGTAAGGAAAGAACAAAGAAGGGAGAATCACACAGTGAAAGTAGGTGGCATAACATTTGCTAAAAGCTGAATTGTACTTCTGCTAAATCTTTCTCTTGCTTTTTTCATAACCAAGCTAACCTGTAGCCTTTAAGTTGCTGGACTTTACGGTGCATTACAGAAAGCTGAGCAGAAAGATTACTTCCTTTTTACATATTTAACATCCTTTGCATTTCAGTCTGTTAACAACAGTTGATAGCAGCATTCAACAGCAGAAGAAATAGAGGTCAAAGAACCGCAATGTTACAAAACTATTGATGAATGTCTCCTTTTTCTGTTCACATGTCTGTGGTATAACCCAAAACTAAAATATAGACTAGACTCAGCAGGTAGGTGGACATTTTATTCACATCTCTCAGACTTCATGTTAATACAAATTTCCCCATCACAGAGTGGGAAGATAATTGCTTTATGCAAAAGATTTACATTACAGTAAAACACTTCTGACTCACACAAAGTGTAGGAGGTTAAATGTACATTCAAGCTCTCAAATGTTCAAGTTTAAAAGCAGCTTATTAATGCAAAAGGTATTCTGCCCTGGTTCCCCATTACATTTAGATTTATTAGACTAAATCCAGACCTGATATAAGAGCATGCCAATACTAAAACAGTACCTGGTTCAAATTTCTACATGATGATCATCAGTGTAACTACTTGATAAATTTAAATTATACATCTACATAATTTAAACCATTATGGATAATATACAACACATGGATAAAGTTCTCTCTAGTGTAAGATGAAAGGGAGCAGAGCAAGAGTGGCAACCAGCAGAAGACTGTGAAATACCAGTTTTAATTACATTCTATTCCATGTAAAACCCTTAAAAAAACCAAAGCTCCTGCAAAATGAATGAGTAAATTAGCTTCTCTTAATTCACACTCAAATATACAAGGCCAGAATCTTGTCAAAAGCATACAACATAATTATTTGTTTTGTGTTCCTTATCCTACCCACGCTTATTCATTGATTTATTGTTAGCTCTGTATTAAATTTATTTTCTAAATCAAGGTCTGTGAATACACTTTGTCCAAACTAATATACACCAAGTTGGTCTGAAACATTTAATGAATGTGATAGTCATACAAAGAATTAGTTAATGTGCTAGAACATTTTATGCGTAGAAAAATTACAATATCATTCGATCTTCATTAAAAATTAGAGTTGGCAGAGTCTATTCAAAAAGACAAAAATTCTTCAATACTTCATAAATGTTTATGCAGCCTTCCACTTCTTTTTTTGCTGAGTGTGCTACTCTACCTGCTAATTACTGCAACTGCTAAAAAACACTCTATTTTTGGAATATCAAAATATACAATATAAAGACACATGAGTTAAGGAAGCTGTAGAACACAGTGATGATATTTTTAACTCTTCAAAGTAATATTTATGCTAGGTCTGATCTCAGCACTGCATCTTAACCAAAGTCATCAGGTGATTAAGTGGGAACTGGACAAAGAACTGCATTTATTAAAAAATGCAGTTTATTTATTAAAATTCATAAATAAAACTCAACAGCAATCTCAGCCTTTCCCCATAGTTCTTGCTGAGATACTTGACATATTAGCAGCTATCTCCTTGATTTGCCTTTTTTAAAATACTATTTTTATATACTTTTTTAATACTAGTATGTTCTAGAACACATTCTCGAACAAGACTGCGGGAATAAAGAAGTCTAGAGATTTTAAGGATGAAGTAAAAAATTCTGAGACAAACTGTATGATACAGCACAGGCAATAGCAGGAGCATAAGTCACATGATCTCTTCAATCCACTCTACTTAAATCACCAATCTGCAAGCCCGTATTGATGCCATATATTTAAAAAGGGTACATGATAAAATGGGGAATGAGAGTGCAAGAAACCAATTATTGGCACTTCAGCTGCTACGTAAGTTACAGCGTGAGAAACACAATTCTGGGGTATCTGTAGTCATGAACTAAGCTTTTACTTCTGAGCAAGTATTTTTATTTTCAGATGTCTTCTAGTGCAGATGTGACCTTTATGTGAATGAGGAAAACTATCCTTCCAAATAATAGTTTGTTTAGAATATTTATCAAGACAAAAATATATTAGAAAGTGTACAATCAGGTCTGACTAGTCCATCTTGATGTTTCTTCATGTAACACACTAACTTCAAAACTCTACAATCAATTAGCAGTTTAATTCTCATGTGAAGTACTTCCCAAAGAAGTAAATATCAGATAGAAACAAGGCATGTAATTTATTTCCGGATCATTATTTTTAAACTTCAGCTTTCCAAAGATAGATAATCTGTTCCAAACTCAAGCCATTCTTTATATTTTATCCATCAGCAAATGGCATGTGGAGATGGCACTGCAACATTAACTTTACAATAGTAAATATTTAGAAATAAGGCAGGAAAAGAAACATTTTCTAAAAAGATAAAATGAATGTAAATGTGCCTCTGCATATACAATACTATTGATGGAAAGACTGTAATAGTGTTACACAATCCTTAAACATCCCTTTGTAAAACATAAAATCAAGATTTAAAAAACTAATACTAAATATGTGAAGGACTAAAAGTTTCAAGCATGCTTTTAGACAAGTTCTGTTATCACTGAGTCTCCCTTCTGCTTTGTATGTATATTTAAGTTCTTTAATTGTCACCCTTCTTACATGGAACTCTCTTTGACACGTACTTAAGATAGGAAATGTTAAAAAAAAAAATCAAGATGCTTTTCTGTATGACTTATGTTGCTTGTATCCACTGTATGAGAATTTGCATAAAAACAGTTCAAGCAATTAACACAGTCCAGAGATAAATCTCATCAAGCACATCAGGTCCTTTACCCAACGCAAACAAGTGTATGGAGCTGACATTTAACCTACCTCTGGAACATAGCAGAGGGATTGAAGTGTCTTCACTTTTTAAAATAATTATTTGAAATAGTCTGCTTTTGCACTGCATTATATCTGACATAGATGTAGAACTAAGATTCCTCAGTATAGGTAAGTAATTTATTTTAGCATAATCTGTATACTGCTAAATTAACCATGAGGACTGTGTTATAAAGGTAGAAAACAAACACTTGAGAATGATAAAGAATGTTTACTTTATCTTATTTTTCACAGAACAAAAGCAATCCTTCACCTGCTTCTGCAGCCATGTTCTCTGTTTCAAGAGTTCCTCTGAGAGAAAGGAACCATTTCAACATGGAGATGAAGATAAAATATTTCCCTTTGCTATCACTGCTAGCACCTTATGAAATACGACCCTTAAGTTAGATTTAGCATCCTTGTTGTCGATATTACATTCCTTTATCACTCCCTGACAAATCTCATCTAAACCTCAAAAAGAGGCCCCAACATCCATACTTCCGGATATTAAATGCAAAATAATGTTCTTTTTTATTTATAACTCATATCATTAAAATGAAAATTGAAGTTGACAAAAAATATACAGGTAAAAGTATCATTCCTTTGCTAGCCTGATTAGCAATAAAAGCTACAGCTGAGCCAAGACAACAGATTTTACTGTCTTGTCTTATTTTTTTAAAATAACTGCTGCTAAAGTTTCTTATTGGAAACTGAAATACGTTTAGTCTGTTGTAGCCTATGAGGCTTTTAATGTCATTCTTGCAATTAAAAGAGCTCTGTTGAAAGATCACACTAGAAAACACGTGGTAGTGCTCTGTTTAGGGACTACCCTGAACCATGAATGGCAAATGTACATAAAATCAAAGCTCTTTCATAGACTTTATGTAAAGATGGGAATATTTAACTTGTTGGGTTGCCTCTCATTCAGTAGGCATTCTTGAACTTGCTTCTGTGATAGTGGCTGGTGCTGATGATTTCAGTTTCATAGGAGTTTTTAGTTTCTCTCCTCTAAACAATCATACTGAATTGTCCTAAAAACAGGTCCTTAACCTTCTTCAAGATGACAAGCATCAACTGCCCTGAAGCCAAGCTCACTTCTTATAAGCTATATTTAAAAGAATTTTTAAAATATTTGAGTTCCTTTTTTACTCAATTTTTTTTTGAGTTAAAGTATTGAAATATTTTAACTTCCTTCACCCCCTCCCCCATTACAGAACACAAAGAAGAGATTTAAGTGAAGTCTTAAAGTAAATTTGGAAGAGGTTTTATCTAAACTTTGCTTCCAGATGCCAGCTGTATTTCTATGCACTAAAACAGTCACGTTTTTCGCAGCTGAAAATGTTCAGTACACACTAGAGAAGGGATTCAGAAACATAACTTTCTGATTTAGATTGGAAGAACCTGATGAGACCAACTTCAGTTTCTTCTTGTGGCCTCTATTGCACAAAGTTTTACCTCAGCCTTCAGCATATTATCATCTATCAAAAAGGAAGGAATAAGCATCTTCTAGCAGATTTTTTTCAAGACCTTCATGATGACTGCTTTTTCAGTTTGCACTAGGAAGGACGCTATTTTAATTAGAATGTAAGAATTCCCAATAACTATTAATGTTCTTCAATAGAATATAAAAACTGGGGTGGAACTATTGATGGTAAAATGAAACAACAAAACAGCCTAGGCTTTTTAAGTTACTTGAATAACTTAGGACTACAGAAACTTCTCCTGAAGCCACAACAGAGCTCAGTCTACATATCCAAACCATGACCCGCCTCCTGTCTATTTGGATTCTTCAGTTCAGATTCACAGCTAAGGCTCCAAGAGGCCCTGGGAACACGGCTTTAGTTCTGGAGTGTTTTGCTGCCTTCCCTTTTATTTGTCTGCACTGATTACTGCAGGAATACCCCTATATTTTATTGGTGCACTTTCATTTTCCAGTAAAGGCAATACTCACACGTACTTTGCAAAACATCTTGTACTCTTATTATTACAAATATACTAATTGTAAGCTAATGTAAGTTAATCAAAAGCACAGTATTGCACGGCCATTTCGGCAGAAGTTTACAGGAGCTTCCCAGGAAATTTTCATAAACTTGGGCCCTTAATAAAAGAGTCTGGTCAAACATCATGCCAGGTGACACATGCTCTCTACCTGAGTGTTGCTCCAAATGGTTTCAGAATTATACTTCTATTTGGATCTCGCACTAGTCTGTTTTGCTTTGAACTTTTAAGTACTTTTCATAAGTCTAATGTGTGTCCTGTATAAGCTTTTAAACAAAACTTTCTATTCATAATCAGTACTAGAAATTTTAATTACAATATACTCACTTAAAAAGGTCAGTTTTCAGTGTCTTTTGGAAAGTGTGTTTTTGTATTCTGCTCATGTATTTGCATTTTATTAATTTGCTAAATTCATTTTGCATGCATAATAAATATCTTCAGGAAGCAGTCTTCCTCGGCATTTTGCACTAGAATACAATCTCATGACTTATTTACTTTTTAATTAAAGGAGAACAAGTTAGGACAGTATGACTGATAAGTGAACCTGTACCTCATGTCAGTTTACAAAACAAGGCAAATCCTTCCTTACATACCAATTAAGCTCATTGTTTATGATAACCTGATCTCAGGCTTACAGAATGAGAAAAAAATGTGCTCTGTTGTATTGGCATGTTATTGAAAACAATTTTTGAAATGTGCATGCTTTTTCATTTTCAGAAAATGACACAGTTGTCAAGGTCTACTTCAGCAGGAGTGTACTTAATTGAAGTGCATCAGCGTTACCCCCTGGGCCTCATTCTGAATGGACTTATGCCCCTTCCAAGGATGATTTTCACTAAACTCAGTCAGGCTTTAACATGGATTTCTTAGGAACAAATGGGAAGACATTGCCTCTATGCAAGAAGGAAAAGATTGTGTAGCTAAAAAAAATGAATGAGAAATGACCGTATAATACCTAAAAAATTAAATGCATCTGTAATCAAGTGCTACTACTGTTTGAAGGCTACATTTCAGTTATGGTACTAAACCACTTTTAATTTATGTGATTAGCAGATACATAAGGCAACACAAAATCATCCATGCTTTCAGCATTAGAAAATAATTTTCTTTTAAAGATTGCTTCTACTTGAACAACTGCTCTATATTTTAGGGAAGAAACCAGTCTTGGAAATTCATTTTAAGGAAGGGAGATTTCTTACATATTCTTGCTGATTTTTATTTTTCTTTATTATTATTCTTTAATCTTGTAGTGACCTCCTTAAATTTATATTTAAATTATTCCAAGTCCTAAAACAATTTTAGCCAATTGTACTAATTGATGTCCTAAAAAATAACAGATTTCAGTGCCAGAACCAGAAGCAGCCAATGTCGATCTTAAATTCATTTTGGAATGACAATTACAAAGTCAAATAGGTAACAAAGAAATCTCTCTGTGACACATAACATAATATTCATCAGACAGTAATTGCTTTATATGAGCCTTTCTACCTTTTAGAAGAAAACTTCTGCAGCCGATCCTTTCTTATTACAGAGTTTGCAAGAAAGAAAACTTTTTAAAAATACATTTTATTTTAGAGCAAAAACAACCGCATGCCCATATGATAGAGAATCTATTATCTTTCAGCAAATGGCTTACAGAGTTCTTGGCCAGCTCCTGACAGCCCGATTAGCGTACGTTCATTGTTATCACACATTTAATATCAAAAAAGGGAAGGAATTAGTTCAGATTAAACTGCCGAATTTCATTTCTTGGCATGATACCTCACAATACATCCAAATTGGGGGGGGGGGGGAAGAAAAAAATTCCTTCAAAGTATCTTTATTAAACTTCATTTTTGTGAATTAGCTTTTTCAATAGGGTTGGAAAGTCAAGCATGCTATTTCAGGACTTCTCCTGCTAAGAATGTGTACGTAGACAAACGCCACAGCAAATGTCAAGACGTCACTTGTCCACGTTTTTGAATCCTGTCTATGCAAATTCCAAAGTGGCCCTGAAACCTACATTGCTCTCCATGATGACTAACCAATTTCAGGTGGACTGGACAAGTATGGAATCTGAATATAACAGAGACATTAAACCTTACCAGAATTTAGAATGGGTAGACCAAGATGTTTCCAGCACGAACAAATTTACTGTTGACCTTGGTATGTCACAGGATTTACCTGGAATCTACTGACTAGCCAAGCCCTACTGCAACCATGGAAAACTTCAGTCAAAACAGTAATTATTTAAGACTATATAAATTATTATATAAACCACACACAGCTTCAGAACTCATTTATAATCTAGAGTTCAACCTTGAATATAAATTTCCTCATTAATACAGTTACCTGTTTTGTTATACAAGTACAGACCAAGTATTGGTTCTTTGCCTTTTCTGCAAAGGTTTCTAGTTGATAGTTTCTCATTACTACAGTATTTCATTGTCTAAAGAGATATTTTGGTTTTAGCTTTTGATGGCCCTCTGAAAATTGTCTTTTACATGGTGAAGTTGAACATTCTGTACTGTCAAGACAAATGTTAATACATTATGGCTCTCACAGAATATGACACCAAATGATATCTCTCTACATTTAAAATCTAAATTTCCACACCTGCAAAGTCACACTTTTACCCTTCTTGCTCATCTGGCAATGTCTAAAAAACCCAATCATATTTCTACTTTCTGCTTTCAACAAAAACATATCTTCTGGATACAAATCCAGAAGCAGAGCCTTTGTTTCTGCTGCCAATTTAAAAGATGAAATGCAATACTTTTAGAATTTATTAAATCTTCTACGAGTGGATTGCACAACTTAGCACTGGCCAACAATTTCAAGTTGAAAGCCTGATTATACAACTAACAAAGAACTACTGAAAGTGAACCACAAAGTTCAAGTCAATTTAATTCGATAATAAATGTTCTTTGGTGCCTTACAGAACTTTTCCTTTTAAGTATAAGTTGCCTTATCAGCCTTTTAAGTTACCTTAAAGTACAATGATTGTATTGGACTACAAAACTGTGCTGACATTTGTGGAAGTACTATAACATTTCATTATTCAGTACTTCAGATGGAAAATTATTTGAGAAGATCTATTATGATATATATTGGCAAATTATCATTAATTAATCTTATGAAGTTAACTTTACATACACTTTTGTTAAACAACTGTGGGGGTGTTTAACAGAAAGCATACAGTAGAAAGAGGCTCATCAACACGACATTCTTTCCTACATTATTTGGTAAATTACTCTTATGGAGTCAGCATCTTAACAGTTCTATTAGAAATGTGATACTACAACCACAGAAAAATATCATCATTCCACTAAGACAGCATTTAGTCACCACACTTGTTCCACCATTAGTCAAATAAACTTCCATTTCACAATAGATCTACATGCAATTCTCCTCCTTGCTATCTGATTCCTGAACAAATCATGATGCTAAAGAAAAAGCTAGTTGATCAACTAATTTAATTATTTCAGAAATGCTTTTTAACACTGGAAATGCTATAAAATATACAAATAATATGTTACATAGCAATTATATTGAGAGAAAGAACATTGTAGGTATTTTCAAAATTAACAATACGTGCTTTTTCAAAGAAGAATACTTTCTCCAAGGAAAAGGGAAGTTCAATTTGCATAGACAACTATCCAAAGTTAACATTTGTTACTGTTCAGTAACTAGTCCCCAAGAAACTTACTTTTAAGAGAAAAGAATGCAATTGTTCTGCCTTTCTTCATCTGTAATTATCCCAACCTCAGATTTCGGAGTCTAATAATTTTTTCCTCCCTGATAAATTACCTCATTAAATCAGTTTACCTGGAAGCTATCATATGCCATATTCATAAACAAACACAAATTTTTCCATTGCAAAATTTCAAAAGGTAAGATTAAATTTTAAGTTGTAATTTCTTTCTAACTTCCCATCCATGCTCACATCTATTTGCACTTATCTAGAGATGGTTTTGACCCATATTAATAACATTTACAGTAATTTTGACACACACTCCCCATTCTCAAGATAGCTTCAAACTCCTGCATAAACATATCTTAAAAAATTTTGAGCAACTCCTGCATAATTGCTTTGAAGCAGAAAAATCAAACTTCATCCTGGCTCTACAGATGCTCACATTTAAGCATAATGTAAATCTCCATCTAATTTTTTTGAATTTTTTTTATGAATATCATATTTCAGGCAGCATATTCAAATAGCCCATCAACATCAATATGAACATTAATGACTTCCCAAAGGAATTTTAACACTTGCCTCATTGGCGTCCAGCACCATAAACTAATAATCTGTAGAATGCAAATAAGCCCCAAGTTTTATCATTCCAGGTACCCCATACAATCACTAGCTGATACATAAACTTACAAGATTAAGGCTAAGACATTTACAAAATAATATATATCTCGTAATAAACTTAGTATAGATTTCTGTTTATGCTAAAGGACATAGAGGGAAGACGTAACAATCAGGAAAGCAGAGAATCATTAGCAAACTGCAGCAAAAGTAACCTTCTTGAATTGTATTCTGCAATCAATGCAAGTGTAACAGTTCAAGGAAACACAACAGAATTATTGCTGATACTAGTACATACCAGTTTGAATAAATAGCATATGAATTCTTATATAAGAGTACTTGAAAAGGGAAGGTAGAAATATCCATCAACCACTAGCACAAAACTTCATTTCCATTATCTTCATCTGCATTAGGGGAGAATGTTAATATGTCTTCAAAACAATTAATTCAATACTAATTGGGACTGAGGAAGCTCATTCTATCCTTTATCCTAATACTGGTAGTTAAAAGGTGATTTTAATTGCCATAATAATCAGATATAATGAAGAGCAAAACTGTTTCTGATTAAATAACATTTGCATCAGAATTGCTGTTATACGCTTTTCAGCTCCTCGAAAGCTGTCTTCAGTTCTTTTTTTCTCTCTCTTGTTCAGATATGCACATGGAAGCAACGCTGCAAGAATTTTGCAGATGTTAAATCAGATGGAAGTCATGAAAGACTAAGTATAAATGTATCATAGCCCAGTCTGCTACATCTCTCAAAAAATAGGAAACACTGCTGAAAAACAGCTATAAAGAATGTTCTTTCCATAGAGCTAGTGAGTGGTAAAGAAGAAAAGGAACTATTAAGCCCTCTTCCTACAGAATTCCTCTCCTGTCGTGAGAAAGAATGGTTCGTGATTTAGACTGTGAAATTTGGGATCACAAGGTGTGGAGGTAAGTCACTTAAATCTTTCTATGTTGCCATACTTCACCAGGAACACAGGCATACAGAAGTACCTTTCTAGTCCCAGAAACATAACAAAGAGATGCATAGGTAATAGCAGAGTGAGAACACCACCAGAAAGGACCAAATATTCCCAAACCCTACAGCTACAACTGAGGAGGTGGAGCTGACTATCACAAGTAGTGTTGTCTGGAAGTAACAGAGTACAAAAGTGGCCAGAATGTTTTGCTACTCACAGATTGCAGTGAGAGATGACCAGGCACTACATAACAGGAAATACGTATTCATAGTAAGATTTTTTTAAAATGGAGGTTTAAAATTTAACAACAGGTCTCACTATAAATTGTTTTAAGGTGTAATTTTAAATCAATGACATATGTAATACACTTTTTCATAATAACATTTCAAAATTTGTTCTGAAAAACATCAATACAAGTAAGACTAGAACTTCATGACAATATAAACACTTCTCTCAGTCAAATTCCACCAGTTTAACAATTTTGATTAGATTTTTTTAATTGTAATTTTTATCAGCCTCTAAACAACCACTTTTATATGGGTATTAATATCTTCCTCAAAACTGTTTGAGCATGTCACAGATAAGGCAAAATGGTGCTAAATTCTGAGAATATTTCTCAGAAATTTTGAGATTGATAAGTTGATCACTACATAACGCCCTGTCCATCACACCACTTTTATAAGAAGTCACAAAAGTTGCCTTTGACTCAAGCCATTACACAGCCCTTCCTGTCTAAAATAGCTCATTTGTATCAACAATTTTATCCCAAGTAATGCCAAATCCATTGACTACAACTGAAGAAACAACTTCCAACAGAACTGACTTCAAGATAAATGATGGGCTCAGAAGATCTCGGACTCATTTAGTATCTATTTTTAACCAAGAACCACTTAACCTGTCTGTATGTATCACCGTGCTTATTTGCAAAAAAATAATACACATTGATAATGAAGTTTTCTTGAGGCAAAGAGATATGGATAAGTTCCTGTTGTAATTTTTTTTATTTCAGAAGGTGTATGTTGATTTTGTCACCTATCAGCCCACTTTCAGTTTTGCACAAAACACCTTGTATTTTTGAAATGTGGACATGTTTTCACATTCAGAATTACTTAAGTTTGTATGATGCTGTCCGGTGTAAATCACTTCAAAGTTTATATGGAGTTGAGAGTTTTTCTATATTTTTACATTCATCTTTACACATTTTGGAATCTTTAACAGGATTTATATCAATTTACACATAGGATTTAAGTGGCCTCTCAGTTATGCAAAGCACAAGACACCAAACAGAGTAACCTGGTCTTTAAAATACTGGCAACACTGAGGTTACTTTACAACTAGGAATTATACAGGATAGTCCTTGATTCTGGCCACACTGCAGTTTTCTGCTCTCACTTACATCAACAAACAAATACTAATTGTAATATTTAATGAATTCTAATTAATTTTAATCTGGATTAATTCTAACCAGGTAACAGCAAAAAATACTTATTATAGAACTACATACTAAAAGACTGGAAAATGTAGGAACCCTATTGCTCTGACCTGAAAGGCTGTAGCAATGCATTAAGATTTTATTCTTGAAGATATAGCTAGAGAAATAATTTAAACAGAGTTAGGTTAAAACACCCTTTGGGTGAAAATCACCTTGTCAAAATGACAGCTTGAGAGGACATCTGCCTCCTTCCTCTAAGTCTTCTGTGTCACATTCACTTAGAGAAATTTGCAAACTATTTACATAAGCAGCAATGAGCATACAAAAAAAGTAGATGTATCAAGAAAAAAATAGTTACTTGGCAAAAATAGTTAATTGAATATCAATGCCGTGGAACGCAGTGGGGATGAAGCTATCCCTCCACCTCCTACCATGGTAATAGAGTTGTAATATGCAAAATGGATATTTCAATGTATCTAAATATTGGAAAAAATATTTTAGAAGTATTAAACTAACTTTGCCAGAAATACTGGCATTCTAAATATATGCGACACCAAACGGGTATCAGTAAGTATTACATGACAGTATTTTTGCACTACTGCATTATCAGGTGATGGAAATTCTGACCAGTACCCTGTTTTTTCATGGCTCTGTGTTCAGCTCCAGAGTCATCCTCTTAAATGTTGGAGTGGGTCTATCTGCCTGGTCTAGTATTTCTCCAGTATTTTTCATCCTTGACTTTACAGATACTGCATTTATGCCCTTGAAAGGCAGTGTTATTTCTAAACTCACCCCCAATTTGATCAATCTCCAGCACAGCACTATGTTAGTTTGTCATAATTATATGGTTTACTGCAACGTCACCCTTACACAAAGTTAATATATCATCACATCTTACATAACATTCATCATACCCAAAAAACCAAACAGCATTTTTCTGTGAGTACGTACCTGATAGACTGTTCAGTGGATAAAAAGGACAAGTGTTTTACAGCTGGATCAGGTTAGCATATTAACATGAACTCATGAAAACTGAACAAAAAATCGCAGCTTCAAGTAATCTCTTGCACAATCCAATGCGCAGTTCTACCACCTCTACTTGCCTTTGCAAGTCAAAGCAGTAAAGAATAAAGCTTGTATTTTACAAACGTCTGGAAATCTGCACAGCATCAACATCAGAACCACCTGATTCCTCCTGCTTGCTTTCTTTTCTCTCTCTTAGGGTGGCCTCATGCAAAATACAATATTCTCACCACAGCTGAACAAACTCAACACATTGCTTTTTATCATGCTGAAATGTCACTCTGTATTTAGGCTCTGAGCTCAACCAGATTTTCCAGTTCCTAATAGGACTGTTGGGAGAACATCCATTATAACGTGGAGCCTCCAAGTTCAAAAAGACAGACCTTAATTGCCACACTACCTTGATTACAGAGATGTTTACAGAATGAAATTAACAACACAGCAAGTAAGATACTACTTCTTGGAAGTACATCCATATGAAAAAAATCAATTAACTGCTACAAATTAAAACAAGCCAATAATTCACCACAAAACGCCTTGAAAGGAACATTACACACATTAAGTGGCAGGTATGGAATTAAAAGATCAGGTAGGCTAAAACAAAACAATTTTCACTGAAAAAGTTAACCTTTTTTTCAGCTTTTAGACACTTTCAACAATTTTTTTTCACATTGATCAGAAATAGTCTTCAGTTTGTTACTCCTTACTTTCTTTTTAACAAATCTCTCCACTAAAAGCGATGTCTTACCTTTGTTCATATCAATCAACTGCTGCTTCTTCTTCTGTCTCTCCAGTTTCTCTCGTTCAGCCTTCTCTTTTGCCAATTTGGCTCTCTTCGTTTTCTCCTCCATTTCTCTTCTTTTGTTGTTTTCTTTTAATGCCTCCTGCATTAAATAAATGAACATAGGTGTCTATACACTGAGGAAAACTAGAAAGAATAACAAAAATAACCTTGTTTGCACAGATACTGTATTTATGTCCAATGGGAGAGGACACACACAACAGCACCAATATTTCAAGCTTCATCAGAAATCTCAGAGGAAACATAACTTACCATACTGTTTCTACACATTAGCATTATTAGATAATCAGAAGAATGAAAACTAAAAGAGCATTGCATTTATGGTGAATGAAAAAGTTCCAAATTTTTCAGCAGCAACATGATTGTATTTTTTTTCTATTAAGACTGTAAGTCTAGCTTAAACCTGTATCTTGCTGTTAGGAGGGATGAGTGGGGATGGAATGGAAATCAGTTTAATTCATAGATTGACACTCCAAATCTAAAGTCTCTGAGTCAACAGCTTACACAAACTACCAAACTAAAAACTACAAACGTAAGAGAACATCCCTGGATTAAAAAACCCAACAAAACAACAACCACTTCCTGTGATCTTGCCTCCATCCACTCTAGAAGATATCCTCCTTTTCTGAAGGTTAATCTCAATTTCTTGCTGTGGTGGGTTGACTTTGGCTGCCAGATGCCTGCCCAGTATCTCTCTCTCTCACCCTCCTCAACAAGAAGGGGAGAGAATATGATAGCAAGCTCATGGGTTAGGATGAAGACAGGAAGATCGCTCACCTGTTACTGTTATGGGCAAAACACTCAGGGAAGATTAATTTAATTTATTGCCAAATAAAATAGAGTTGGATGGTCAGAAACAAAGACTTCTTTCTCAGGCTCAAATTCACGTCTACATTCCCAACTCCTCTATGGCCCACACACAGCCTGAGCGATGCAGCAGGGATGGGGGGAATGGAGGGTTGCAGTCAGACCATGACAGTTCCTCTCTGCCACTCCTTCCTCCTCACACTTTTCACCTGCTCCAGCACAGGTCTTCTCCACAGGCTGTAGGGAAATCTCTGCTTGGGGGCCTGAAGCACCTCCTCCCCAACTCCTCCTCTGGCCCAGGTGCTTGCAGGGCTGTTTCTCACACCTTTTCCCCTCACTCCTTGCTGTCGGGCAACATTTTGCTCTTTCTTAAACAGGTTTTTACACAGGCACCACCAGCCCCGCTGCTGGGCTTGGCTGGCCGCTGCAGTGGGGCTGCTACAGAACCGGCTGCAACCGCTGGAACTGGCTGTGTCCGGCTGGGGGCAGCCCCGGCCTCTCCTCACAGAGGCCCCTGCAGCCCCCACAGATGGAAACCCACCACAGTTACTCACCACTTCTTTACACAAATGCCTTCATAACTGCTATTATATTGCCTGCTCGCTCAAAAAAAAGAGAAATATTTGAATTCCCTTAAGCTGTTCCCCAAGATCCTAAATTTCTCCTTAGTTTCGCCTTTCCTAAGATTCATTTATCATGAAGAAATTCACTGAAATCCATCATGATGGAATTTCACCTAATGTCACCGACAGACATGATAAATGTTAGGGATAATTTTCTTATTTATATTTACAACAGCTACAAATTTATTGCTCCCTCTCCAACTCACAGTATACTAATATCTTCTACCTACAAGTACTGTAGGTCTGGGCTTTAGGTGATTTTGGGAGTCGCAGCACATTATGTCTGACAAGTAGTAACAACAGTAAAGATGACACTGGATCTAAAAATGTCCAGAATTAACACAGCATGTGCTCATTAATGATATTTCAGCTTAAAAATCTGAACAATCAATATTTACGAAACACAGGTCATAATATAAATGGTTTCCATGACAATGTTTACTTTATTTCCTATGCAATTTAACTATGCCTTAAAAACTAGCAAAATCATATATGTTCACAAATACAATCAAAGAAAAAGATGTCTTTGTAAATATCCAAGCCAAGACATCAGTTATTATTCCACAAGTAAAATTCTCTTAAGAGATTTGGGGCAGACTTGTATTACACAGTCCAATATATTCCTCAGAAATGACATTTCAAAAGTTTATAAATGAAGATGACTATTCACCTTGCTGAGTACATGCTAGAGAGGAACTACCGACGACTGTCACTTCCAAAAGAAAATCCTATCCAAAGCACCTTTAAGTGTTAAGATTTGTATAATTTATCATTATTTGGTAATCCAAGGCTCCCAAATTCCTCCAAATACAAAATATTCACTCAAACAAGGGAAAGCATATTTCAGTGTGCCTATGCCATTTCAAGAGTTTGCTGAGGTAAAATACTACACATAGTTCCTTCTTTAATAGCTGATAGCGTTTTGCAGAGATGCAGGATACCACAGTTACCAGTGATGTTACTTGTAACCCACTTGAAAATTGGACCAAGAACTGCATTTGCTGAACTATCACATAACCAATCGCGCTGAGAAACACCTTTTCTTTCAGAAAAGAGAATTAAAGGAGAAAAATCAATATTTTATCCTTTTTGTTTTGGACATTTCTGTCTCTGTACATTCCATCACACTTGACAGAGATTTCATTTTACTGCAGCTTCACAGGCTGCAATGAAAGTAAGTGCCCACAATCTTATGAGACAAAGCAAATCAGAAATGTCACGGCTGAACTAGTAGCCCACTAGCCATTGACATACTATGATTAGATCACAGATTCTGTCACATTTTCTAACGGGAAGACTACAGTAGACTGAACTAAACAAGCTCTAAAATTATTGTACCTGGAAATTCACTTTGAGGCAGACTCTACAAGTCCTAGCTGAAGGGAGATTGTATGAAAATACAGAGTACAGTTCATAAAATATGCTGGCTACCAATGATGATTTAAACACATTCAAGACATTCAAAATAAAGATTTAATCTTTCTGAAGAACATTAAGATACCAAAATACCTGATAGCTGTGTGAAAGTGCCTACCTTCATCTACCTACACCTATCCCTTCATATACACACACACATACATACCAACAAAAATAAACAAAACCCATCATTCCAACACATGCAACACAGGAAGCACTAAGAGGTCAGATGGACCTGCTCATTATTTCTTCAAAATGCACATTTCCTAGTACTTTATTTTCTTCTAGAATGTAAATGCTTTTAGAGTATCTTCACACATAGTCTCTTTCCAGAGACTACGAAGGAAGCGTCGGGGACCGCAAGTAAAAATCCACTAAGTGCTAACCTGAAATACCAGAGCTTTTTCCAAACCACCTGTTGCTACAACAGGTGCAGGTTGCAACAAAGAGGCATTAACATCCAGGACGTTCTGCAGCAGTCAAACTGGGCGCTCTGCAAGGCAGGAGAGAGAAACCCCAGCAGGGCATCACTCCAGCACGCCTCTGGGGCTCTTGGTCCCAAGGTTGGCCGTTTCGGAACTAACAGTGCAATGCAGCACTGCACACATACAGCTTCGGAAACATTTTCGTAACAACAGAAAAGGGTTACTCTAGAGGAAAAAAGACATCTCATCCACTGTCGGCTTTGCTGTAGTACTCTCATAACTGCTTGGTAACAGCTCTAGTATTTCTGATTAGTGGATTCTTCCCTGCCATCCCCAATTCTCTTGAACCTCCTACCCACCCAAAGAGTTTTATGCCACATTCCTTGTAATTTAACATATCTTCTTTTTATCTAAATACAAATTCAAAACGAATATTGTGCAAAAAAGAACAAGGATGATCTATTTGAATCACCACCATCGTTTAGTCCATGTAAATCCTTTCCTTCATAAGGTATCTCAGAACTAAACCACCTGCAATGTACTACTTCGTTATTACTCTCCATCAGGCAGTCTGACTCTTAACCATTTCATATTTGTTATGTCATTGACTACTGTACCTTTAGTCAGAGTTGGATGAAAGCCTGAAATAAAGCGTTTGCAAGAATATACTCCCAGATGTTTTCAAGTAATGTGCTGAAAGCAAATATATATTCATCTGTATTTATAAACACACTTTATATTTGAATTAATATTGCTAACAAATTTGATCATAGTTTTTCAAAGCTGATTGAAGATGACTGTAAATAAAGGTAAAGAGAATTTTGACTCAGATGTACAGTGGTTTCTACAACATTTGCTCTGCCTGAATTGTATCACCCATCCTTTAAGTTCTCTTTTCTACAGTTTTACTGCAAATGGTTCTCTCTCATGTGGCTTCGATTACTGCATTATTTACTATTACCTCACTTTCTAGACTTCCAGACCTTGGACTAGCCTAACAATTTCTAATACGAAGATGACATGATTCTGCACCTGCCTTACCACATTGTTATTTGGGCCCCACCAATCTAAAGTTAAGCCTTAAGTTAAAAGAAAGCTGGACTTCATCTCATGCTTTCACCTCTTTCTTCCTTGACATGCTTTTATACTCCCCTATACCTATTCTCTTCCAAACTCCTGAGTTTCAGCGGACTTCTTTTAATACAGAACAATGCTAATTCAGGTTATTTTTAATTATCGAATGCCAATGATATCCTTCCTGTGTAGGTCTGCAGGCTAAATTACCTACTAAAAGGTAGAGATCAGTTTGAATAGTGGAGAAAAAAAAAAGCTCTGTAATTAGCATTGCTTTTAAAGGCAGGGGAAAAAAAAAAATCAGCCGTTTTGTTACTGCAATGAGCTCAACAGTGACAAAGTACATACCAGTGTTCATAGGGGTATACACTACACCACCATAGTTATTCCCTAATTAAAGGATAAAAACAAACTAATATAACAGTTACAAATCAGACAAATGTCACAAAGCAAGAAGCAAACCACAGTTAAAAACAAAAGCCTTCCCAACAGCTTTGGAAAGCATTTTGAAACGTATTCAGCTAGATACTACTGTCTTTTCAAAACATGTAAGTGCCTGCAAAAACTGAAATCATGTTCAAGTGAATCTCAAAAGATAGAAATATTTCTAATGTATACAATCCCCTTTTTTGATGTGCTATTCATGACCCCCTGTTATTTTTGGTTGGTGCATAACAGCAGGCAGTTTTGCTATTTCAACCACAAATTAAAAGTTAGAGAAAGTTTGAGTATGGATTTCATTTTTCTTTAAAATAAAAACAAAACCAAATTATTGTCTCTCAGCAGAGAAATAGATTCAGCAAGGAATATTATCTTCTTGTTAAGGGAGCTAGTAGAAGGGGCATGTAGCTTGATGTTCCCCCTTGTGTTTACTAGGATTCACTGAAGTAAGGCTCTCGTAGTCAGGACTGCCAGTTTATAGCTTGGCTTCTTTAAGCAGCAAATAAAAAATTAATGCATCTCTTGCATTCTGTACATATCTTAAGTTTTGACAGACAAAAAGATATTCACACACCAACATGGTTGTAAATAGACTCTCCAAGGTAAATTATGAAAAACAAGAAGAAAGAAAACAAACTGTAATGCACAAATCTCCTTGGATATTAAAGATGCAGTTGGCTACAAAGCAGTCATGCACCAATAATGAAGGCTGCCTGCAGTCCCTCAGGCCTTCCCTAAATTTGCCTTGCAACTGCAAAATATGTGAAATGAAGTTCCAATGAAAAAAAAATAATCTTCTTCAGTCATAACTCAGTAGAAACAACAAACTCAGATTAACTGGAAGTTAATCTACAGAAATAAAGAGAGTTAAAATAGAGCAGATTGAGCAATCAGTTTACATGTAAAACAAAGATCTTTCATGAGTATTCCTTAGAGGATAACATATTCAAATATATTGTTATCCTTATGAAAATAATGGAAGAGAGATACAATGAGCTGGTATTAAACAAGAACAGACAAATTTAATTTCCTGATAGGTGGGTATGAAATCGTAAGTAAGAAAGATTATGTTTGGGATACTGCCCTACAGTTCATGCATCAGGGCCACTATACCTGACATGAAAGGTCTTATTTTTGTATTTTATCTTATTACAGATTAAGATTCTTGGTAAGTGTAGCTACTGTTGCATATTCAGGTGGGGAGATGGGTTTCAGAGTCATAGAATCATAGATTGGTTTGGGTTGGAAGAGACGTTAAAGACTTTTAGTTCTAACCCCCCTGCCATGGGCAGGGACACCCTCCACTAGCCCAGGTTGCCCAAAGCCCCATCCAGCCTGGCCTTGAACACTTCCAGGGATGGGGCATCCACAGCTTCTCTGGGCAACCTGTGCCAGTGCCTCACCACCCCGACAGTAAAGAATTTCTTCTTAATATCTAATCTAAATCTCCCTTCTTTCAGTTTGTAAGTTTTGCTGTTTAAAACTGTCTAGCAGTGTAAGGTAGAAGAGGTTTTCAGTGTTTACCGAAACAAGTCTAAGGCTACCAATGAAAACCTATACTGTATATCTTAATTACTTAACAGTACATATTAACAGAATAATCATGAAATAGCCCTCAAGTGGACTGATTTGGGACTGTTTTAATAGCTCCTTTAAATCAGTATTTGGATACCAGAATAAACATGCCTAATTCAGGTTATTCCTGAAAGAGATAGAGAGCTGAAATACATCCTTACACACTAACAAAACTGTATTATTGTCATAAAAAAAATTTTTAAAACCCCAGCAAAACAAAAGTTAGCTGCTTTGGGTACAATCTGAGCAGAGAAACCAAGGCCCACAGCAGATGAATTATTGTTTTGTTAAAAAAGTGATCTTTCTGGAGCAAGGAAAAGACAAATCAATAGGTTAGCACGTGAAGCCTTGCAGCATCTTCATCATCATGAAAGCGCAACCCTTTAAATTCTTTTAAAAAAATTCACTCTAGGGCAAATCTGTAAAATCTATTCCAACAAAAGACTTAATCCAGTAGAAAAAGTGAGTTACTTAAACATCAGGACCTTGACTATGATGTGTTGAAAGGTTTCAAAGTTTCTGATGAGAAACTGTCTAGAAATTTTAATAGAGGCCGTGAGAATTACATACAATACAGTGTATATTGATATAAAGTATTTAAATGACAAAATGAAACTGCGTGGGTTTGAAAGATTTTGCATGCTTCCTTCAAGACAGGGCTGATGGACTATCAGAAGAAAGTGTTTGAGAGGTTATGTGGTATTACACTCCAAAGAAATAGCAAATGTGGAAAGAAAGCAACATTGAAAGCATACATTTATTCATCTGCAATTTTTTTTCTTGAGGTTTCTTACACCTCCCACTTCATGCTTCATATTGTATTCTGACAGGATAATCCAATCCTATTAACTTGCTTTTCCTGAACTTGATAAGCAAGTAAATATGAACTTAAGGAAGTGAATGAGCTATAATTTACTACAACATCAGCAAGCTAATTGAAGATGCAATAATGCAGTGATCAAACTGAAATCACAATTAAGACAAACATGGATTCAAATTATCAAATTATCTTAATAAGATATATGAACAACAGAATGATGAGGCTAAGACTGTATGGAACAACACCCTTGTGGAGATTTTGGAGAGAAGCAGATTCCTTCTAACCATGACAGCTTTTTAGAAATATGGTAGGTGCAGACGTAAGCCTCTGGAGCCTGTAAGTATCTTCTATAGAAAAGTCTCTTTTAGACTTAGAATCTTGCCAAAAGGGAGTCACTTAGAGCAGGTAATAAATTCTACTGGTTTACAAGAGATTTTCAACATCTGGGTTAGATTCACAGCTTAAGTATTGTGATAGTTAAAATCCCAAACCACGCCAGCTTTCCAGAGCGGAATGAGGATTCAAAATCCTCACTTAAATATTATAAACTTTTCCAAGATAATACCTGGGAATAACGAGATTACTCAGATGGACTTGCTGCCATCAGCACTGAATGGAGAGTCTGTTTAAAACTATGAAATGGAAAATTCTAAAGAAAAGTTTTAAATCCTGTTCCTTTTCAAGATTAGGGAACTTAACTTCATAGCTTCCTCTAGATCACGTTTTTCACATATTACTTCTGAAAATATTAATTAATCAAAGGCATCACTATCATGAAATATGACATCTACTGCTTTTACCCCATCCACAAGGGCAATCATGTTGCCACAGAAAGAAGTTAGACATGTTGGAAACAAATCCCAACCCCATCTATGCTGCCTGGTATTTCTACACTTGCCTACCTTTAAGTGCCTGCAAATGCAGTGTACTGTAATTCAGTTTAATTTCTTTTATTATTATTTATTTTTACGTCTTTTGGATATGTTCCAAGAGAAATGTCATGCTTGCCTTTTATGTCACAAATAGAGTAGCTACTTACCTAGCAATACTAACAGCCTGCTAATAAAGCCGATGAGTTACCACTCCTGTGTGAATTCTTTTGCTTCCGATTACATTACTTACACACTTCCCTAGACTACACCTAATTCCTGATTTGTTCAATATCAAGATTTAAAAAATTCTCCTCAGCACGAGCTGGATGTACACACTCAGATGAGAATTTAGAGAGCTTACAAAAGGGTCTTTGTGTGGGTTTTTGGGACAAGGAGAGGAAGGGCTTGCTATCTACTGCCTGTTAATAAGGACAATGTTTCACTTTTGATAGTACCTCTTGGGAAATTTCGCTGGAGAAAATACTTCTTGCTCATTATTCTTTATTTTTTCATAGCTTCCTGCTAGCTAGAAACTGTTATCTTTCAGACTACATTAAAGAACTGTTATTTTTTAGGCAGAAGGGAGAAACTGTATTCCCAGACAAATAACCAGGGAGAACAATGAATAAACAGAGCCTTTCTTTTAAACCACTCCTGAATTACAAACTCAATTTCTGAGTTCGAAAGCTGGGAATTTAGCCTATGTATTGCATTTCATAGTAAATCATATGTTTATTATGTATTAATTTATATATTGTATATTCATTGATTTATAGTATTGCAGCAAATGACCTGCTGTATTCAAGGTACATCTCCAAAAAGGAACAGAAAAACATTCCTGAGTCATGGAGCTTGCAATTTACTTTGAAGCAAGTTACAAGCAAACAAATATTAGAAAGAAGAAAAGGTCTTACAGGTACCTGGATACTCAAGATGCTGAATCCACTGTGGTGAAAGTTTTTTCTTATGAAGGCAACATAACAGATGTTTTAGTTCCTGTCTGGTACAGGGCATGAATCTTAGCAAATCTTGATACAAAAGGGCAGTTGATTTCATAGGTCTTTTACAAGAACCCATTTCTCATATCACCAGTTGACGAGTAACTCACATCTGCTTAAATATTTACTTATAGTAGAATGCAACCCTTTCTCTCTAAGGACATTTATAATGTAATACAAAGAATTAATTCTTTATTCAAAGACCTGCATTTATACAAATGTTTTCTAGGTGAGGGAAGCAGTCACCACTGATAAAACTGTCTACAAGATAAAAAAAAACCCACTTCACTGAAGCAAAAAGCTTCTCTGCATTTCATAACAACTACACCCATAAATACCTGTTGTAACTGCTTCAAATTTTATCCAATCATTCTTGTAGATGCTATTATAATGCCGGAGTTTTTAGACTCAAAATTGACCTTTAAGACTATCTGCATTAAAGGAGGAACCCACAAAGCAAACAAAATCTGAAACATTTAAGAACTGTACAAGAAAAAAGAACATTTCCCTTCTAAAGTATATATTTCATACAAATTCCACAAGGCACACAATCTGATTAAAGGGAAGTTTATGTCCATTTCCAAATGTAGGCATGACAGAGTCGGGGGACATTTTTAAATACTCTAACACCAACAGAAACACTCAGAAAGTGACAGACTAAAACTATTTCAGATCATTTGATACCAACTCTGTGAGACAGCAGGTTAAAGCAAAGAACCAAAACAGAAAAGAACAAACTGGCATCTTGCTTCCAGCAACTGATTAACCATTATTTGATAAGAGCCTGAAACTTTATCAAACCAAAATGTATCAGGTTCAATTGTCCTCAAGGACAATAGAAATTTGTTTTTACTTTCAATGGAAGAAAGGACTAAATCAATAAAATCTAAAAAACATTTCTTCTTCAAAATAGTCCTAAATATAAAAGGTGTATTATTATTCAGTGGATCTACTATTTTAACTGCAAAGAGGAAAAAAATCCAACCCTTATTGTTATTTTTGATTCAATCTTTCTGTAATCGTCAGCTCCAAGAGAGGAATAAATATACTTTTTTCTTTTTTTTTTTTTTCTTTCTCCAGGCTTCATTTTGAATCATGTGCCATTTACAAAGGAAAGTCATGCTGAAGTGCTTTACTTATTTCTTGTGATATGGCTTGAATACAATGAGGTTATCAAGACATACTTAAGCACAAAATCAAAGAAGTAAACATAGACAAAGGTGACACGAGTACCAGGAAAAATCTAGTTAAAAGCTCACTTCAAAGTTTTAAATATTCTACCTAAGCTTAGGAGGAAAAAAAAAAAAAAAATTAAAAAAAAGACTAAGCAAGAAGCAGGACAGCCATGAGGGATAAGATTTCTAACTGTAAGAGGCAGAGGAGTAAAGTGATGCAAACTTTATTACCTTGTCTCACTACACCCTTGGCTCTAATTATGTTTCCTGCAAAAATGTTTAGAGAAGCCTTGGAATAAAATGGGAGCAGATATGGAATAATAAATAAACAAACTCTGTTTCTTCTATCTGCATCTCTAGGTTGATTCAGTATATTGCAGCTCAATGAACTGAAATGGCTCACAAGGAATATTTGGTTGGATGCTCGGTCAGAGGTGCTGCAAGCGTATTTGGCTACTTGCAATCATATGATGGGCAGTTTTAATAGTATCACAGACTGAATTCTTAACTATGCAGTGATTTTTTCTCCTCCTAACAGCACAGAACAGACAAAAAAAATACTTCTCTCTCACATGAAGGTAGAGATATTGATAAAAACCAAAGCACAAAAGGCTAATTTGGTACTTAATTGGAAACTTTGTACCTGGACAGTCTCAAAGACATAAAACAATGAGCAAAATATCCACAGATAAGTCGATTTCTGGGGTAATTATCTATTGCTGGGAAAAGCAGAGAAAGTGTTTCAATGGCAATCAATGTGTCTCACAAACTGAGAAAGGTCAGCTACTGTATCAGCATACTGCCTACTTATAATTTCCTTTCCTCCTGTTATTTAAGGATAACAGAATACAAACTTACTTATATGGAAAATTTTGTTTGAAAGTAACTTGAAGAGAAACTACTGGACCAAAAGGAAAACCACTGTATTGCTGATATACTTTGATCAGAAGAATGAAAGATGAAAAAACAACATTGACTGTTCCAGATTTTTTTTGTCATTCAGCCTAACAACTTCTGAATGCTTAGACCATGTGGAAATGCATTTATTAAACACTGTTTCTGTCCAACTTGCAAAAGACATGTGATTAGAAAAGATGATGTATGCATATATTTTTTATTTCAAATAATAAAAAATGGGCATTCTCTTCCATTCGATATATGGCACTTCCTCTAATGATCATCAAAACTCTTTAACATGAGTTTTCAAAAGACTAGCTGTTTGCTTAATAGGACAAGAGATGTTGTTTAATTTGGCTTTAGCAAAACCTTCAATACAGTCTCCCAGTCATGGTATCTTCATTCATGGAAATACTCAAAACTCAGTTGGGCAAGGTCCCATGTAGCTTCAACTACTTTCTACACTACCCCTGCTTTGAGCAGGATGTCAAACTCAATGACCCTCTTAGCATCTCCCTCCACCATAAATTACCTCATGATTCAATTGGTATGTCTTGTTGTCATAAATGTTCACAGCAGAAATGTTAGCAACACAAACAGAAGCAGCAATCTGAAGGACTTCTGACCTTCTAAGTTAAAATGGCTAGTAGCAGAAGAAACAAGCTTTATTAATAGACAGGCATTAGGATTAAGATAGGAGAACAACAAACAGGAAGAAACAAATCATCAATATTCCAAAAACATCTGGAATTATACTTGTGCTGGTTTTGGCTGGGATAGAGTTGCTTTTCCTCATAGTAGCTGGTATGGGGCTATGTGTTGGATTTGTGCTGAAAACAGTGTTGATAACACAGAGATGTTCTCGTTCCTGCTGAGCAGTGCTCACACAGAGCCAAGGCCTTTGCTGCTCCTCACACCACCCCACCAGCGAGTAGGCTGGAGGTGCACAAGGAATTGGGAGGGGACACAGCCAGGACAGCTGACCCCAACTGACCAAATGGATATCCCATACTATATGACATCATGCTCAGCACATAAAGCTGGGGAAAGAAGGAAGAGGGGGCATGTCCAGAGTTATGTTGTTTGTCTTCCCACAGTACGTGTGATGGAGCCCTGCTTTCCTGGGGATGGCTGAACACCTGCGTGCCCATGGGAAGCGGGGAATAAATTCCTCTTGGTTTGCTTGGCTTATGTGCAGGGCTTTTGCTTTACCTATTAAACTGTCTTTATCTCAACCCATGAGTTTTCACACTTTTACTATTCCAATTCTCTCCCCATCTCACCAGAGGGAGTGAGCGGCTGCGTGCTGCTTAGTTGCGGGCTGGGGTTAAACCACGACAATACTTCAGTCATTTACCAAAATACCAAAAAAAGTTAATGAGACCACTTAGAGAAAGCTTGCAGGCATAACAATAGTCTGAACTGGACACATTTAATATGAATGCATGCTCTCGGGAATATTTGGAGACACTATATCCTCCGTCTTTTCTGATTGCTGCTGAATTCTTATCAGTAGTTATGACTTTTTTTTACAGTAAATTCCACAGATTAAATGAGTTTCAGTGATCTCTGATTTTTGTCTTTAAATCTAATGTCTTTTTCCTTCTGGGAAACATCTCACAAGCATCAAAATGTTTTGGAAAATTCAAATTTTTTTCGCACTTTTTTCCTTATACAAAAAAGTTACCGTACTGTGAACTCTTAATGCTTGCCCTAGGCCTTCCTCAAATGTCTGGAAAAAATTAAATCCCTAAACAAGAATGTTTATGCCACTAAAGTCTACAAGGTTCTGCTCTAGTGAATAAAAGTAAAGAATTTCTCAAAAGCCATAATTACGATTGCTACTACTACTGTATACATCTGAACCAGTGAATTGACTGAAGCACAAATGATGCTAAGGAAAAGAAAGTGTCTCCTTAAGATGCATAAGCCTCAGCTTTCACTTTTTTATATTGAACCATTACTATTTAAATTAGTATGCATCACACATACGGTCCAAGTTCATTTCCTCATTTAATAACTTTTTTCAAGAGGCTTAGAAGATAAAAGGACAGATAAAAATTTTAAAGACCATAGCATCAGAGGGATATAATTAACTATTTAGACCAACATGTAGCATTAGAACAGTACCCTAGCAAATTATTCTGTCCACTTTCTAAAATTATAAAGCAATGCAAGAAATTAGCCCTACTTTTCTACAAATTCAGAAAGACTATTTGTGGTATGTCTTTTCTATTTGGAATGCAAATTTAATATTCCAAACCAGAATACAGAACTTGAAAGTTCTGTCTTGATAAACTAGATAAATTTATAGAGACTTAGTCCTGATATTTAGTTGAGATAATTTACCACGCTAGAAAAGCACTTTATTGCAGTCAGTTTGCTATTACTACTAGGTAAAAACATAAATATCCTATGAATATTCTAAGAGCCAAGGAGGAGAGGTGTCAAGCCAACGAGGAGAGGTGCCATGCTGGACCTTGTTCTCACCAACAAGGAGGGCCTGGTGGGGAATGTGAAACTCAAGTGCAGCCTTGGCTGCAGTGACCATGAAATGGTGGAGTTCAAGATCCTCAGGGCAGCGAGGAGGGCGCACAGCAAGCTCACTACCCTGGACTTCAGGAGAGCAGACTTTGGCCTCTTCAGAGGTCTGCTTGGTAGAGTACCATGGGACAAAGTCCTGGGGGGAAGAGGAGTCCAAGAAAGCTCATTAATATTCAAGGTACACCTCCTCCAAGCTCAGGAGCGATCCACCCCAACAAAGAGGAAGTCAGGCAAAAACACCAGGAGGCCTGCATGGATGAACAAGGAGCTCCTGGACAAACTCAAACACAAGAAGGAAGCCTACAGAGGCTGGAAGCAGGGACGGGTGGCCTGGGGGGAATACAGAGAAATTGGCTGAGCAGCCAGGGATCAGGTTAGGAAAGCTAAAGCCCTGATAGAATTACATCTGGCCAAGGATGTCAAGGGCAACAAGAAAAGCTTCTATAGGTACATCAGTGATAAAAGGACAAATAAGATAACATGGGCCCTCTCCAGAAGGAAACAGGAGACCTGGCTACCCAGGACATGGAGAAGGCTGAGGTACTCAGTGACTTTTTTTGCCTCAATCTTCACCAGCAAGTGCCCTAGCCACACCACCCAAGTGGCAGAAGGCAAAGGCAGGGACTGGGAGAATGAAGAACTGCCCATTGTAGGAGAAGATCAGCTCTGAGACCGTCCAAGGAACCTGAAGGTGCACAAGTCCATGGGACCCGATGAGATGCATCTGTGGGTCCTGAGGGAACTGGCAGATGAAGTTGCTAAGCCAACATCCATCATATTTGAGAAGTCGTGGCAGTGCAGTGAAGTTCCCGCTGACTGGAAAAGGGGAAACATAACCCTCATTGTTAAAAAGGGAAAAAAGGAAGACCCAGGGAACTACAGGACAGTCGGTCTCACCTCTGTGCCTGGCAAGATTATGGAGCAGATCCTCCTGGAAACTATGCTCAGGCACATGGAAAATAAAGAGGTGATTGGAGACAGTCAACATGACTTCACTAAGGGCAAATTTTGCCTGACAAATTTAGTGGCCTTCCATGACGCGGTTACAGCACTGGTGGATAAGGGAAGAGCAGCTGATGTCATCAACCCGGACTTGTGCAAAGTATTTGACACTGTTCCGCATGACATCCTTGACTCTGAATTGAAGAGACATGAATTTGACTGATGGACCACTCAGTGGATAAGAAATTGGCTGGATGGTCACACTCAAAGAGTTGCAGCCAATGGCTCAATGTTCAAGTGGAGACCAGTGATGAGTGGCGTTCCTCAGGGGTCAGTATTGGGACCAGCACTGTTCAATATCTTTGTCGGCGACACGGACAGCGGGATCGAGTGCACCCTCAGCAAGTTTGCCAACGACACTAAGGTGTGTGGTGTGGTCAACACGGTGGAGGGAAGAGATGCCATCCCGAGGGACCTTGACAGGCTGGAGAGGTGAGCCCGTGCAAACCTCATGAAGTTCAACAAGGCCAAGTGCAAGGTCCTGCACATGGGTTGGGGCAATGCCAAGCACAAATACAGGCTGGGCGAAGAATGGATTGAAAGCAGCCCTCAGGAGAAGGACTTGGAGATGTTGGTGGACAAGAAGCTCAACATGAGCTGGCAGTGTGTGCTGGCAGCCCAGAAAGCCAACCTGTCCTGGGCTGCATCAAAAGAGATGTAACCAGCAGGTCGAGGGAGGTGATCCTGCCCCTCTACTCCACTCTGGTGAGACCCCACCTGCAGTACTGTGTCCAGCTCTGGGGTGTCCAGCACAAGACAGACATGGACCTGTTGGAGCAAGTCCAGAGGAAGCCATGAAGATGACTGAGGGCTGGAGGACCTCTCCTATGAAGACAGGCTGATAGAGTTGGGGTTGTTCAGCCTGGAGAAGAGAAGACTCTGGGGAGACCTTATAGCAGCCTTCCAGTACCTAAAGGGGCCTAGAAGAATGCTGGAGAAGGACTGTTTACAAGGGCATGGACTGACAGGATGAGGGATGTGTGCTAGCTTTGTGGAATTACCACCTAGCACCCATCTCTGTGCAGACATGAAATAAAACACCTCTGTTCTGTGTCTATATTGAGGTACTGCACACCGGGTAAACAATCCCACTTTTGGGACAACAGTAATGGCATTAAGCTGAAGGAGAGGAGATTTAGATTAGATATTGGGAAGAAATTCTTCCCTGTGAGAGTGGTGAGGCACTGGCACAGGTTGCCCACAGAAGCTGTGGATGCCCCAACCCCGGAAGTGTTCGAGGCCAGGGTGGATGGGGTTTTTGGCAACCTGGTCTAGTGGATGGTATCCCTGCTCACAGCAGGGGGGGTTGGAAGTATAAGTCTTTAAGGCCCCTTCCAACCCAAACTGTTCTATAATTCTATGATGATGAGCTGACCATACATAGGTTTATGGGAAAACCAAAAGCAGGAAGTTAGGCCCTGAAACATCTGGTGGATTTGTGACCTTTGTTAGGAGTAACAGAAGTTTGCATCTATAATGATTTCCCCTTAACACAGAAGGGACTTTATGTCAATTAGGTAATAAGACAATTATGTCTTGCAATGCCTTAATTTGTTGAGTGTATTTACACCATAAGATGAATGGTTTTGATGAGATGTTATCAGAACATGACAGCCTCATACCAAGGATTATAAGGATGTAGGCATGAAGTTATTGTTATCCTCAGTAACAAGTAAACACTAGTACACAACTACATAGTGCTACCAGGAGAAGGCATTACTCTTGATTTGTCCATAGCTACTCCTTGTATAAAAATTAAAAAAAAAAAAAAAAAACAACACAGAAGGAAAGTCCATTAAAACTGATTTAGTATATAAAAGAAATACAAAAGACAGATTACATTTGAAAAAAGCAGAGTAGTTCCAATCTGCTGAAAACATAGAAAACCTGCTTATTCAAGATCAAATCTAGCAGAAGAAAAGGATTCGACTACAGAGGGTGTTTTAACTGTGCCAAACACTTTCACAACAGTCTCTTCCCCTCCTATTGAATAATAATAATAATAAAATCAAGGCAAGTCTGCTGTCTGCTTTGAGTACTGTCTAGTACTTAGAATGCAGGTATTTGTGCACTCACATATAAAGAGCAAAATAAAGGAGATGCTGGCAAATAAAACCCAAATAATATTTCTCAGTATAAATGATTAGGGTAGTTTATACAATTTACACCACTGTTTCATAACCATAGACAAGTATTTGCAGAAGTAAGATGCATACATGTGTTATACAGCATTAGCCAGAGGATTAGGTGTAAATAATAATTAACAGTAGTTTGCACAAGTGGTCCCAATACCTTCATTACTGTGTCTGCTAGCTATTTCAGTGCTTAAAAATAAAGTTAGCACTGTCCTAATCTTTGACAGCTTCCTAAAACAGTGAGAATTGGGTATCTGGAGCTTTGTTATAAGTACAAATGAAGTGAGTTCTCAATTGAAATTAAAATTCTTCTCTGATGAAATACACCACTTGAACAATCTAGACTGGGAAGCACGTGAATAAAGTATTTCACTAAATGTTCCTAAAACAAAACCTCATTTAAATGAAGTAAATTAGCAAATATTTGCAAAGAAAAAAAAAAGGGCAATTCAGGCCAAGTAAGAATCACTGCTTAAGTACAGGCATCAGAGATGCACTGAAAGCTAAAATTAGACAGGCTATTCTCACAAATACTTTTCATGAAATTCAGTCAAGTTAAAGAAAAACAAACTAAAACCCAACCCTCCCCCACGTAGTAGGTTGGGTTTTTTCTGCCTTTGATTCATTTGGAAAGGTCACAAAAATATTCCAGCTTTGTTATTAGAAGAATTACTGCACTTGATATTTAATTTCTAATGTTCACACACTGAAAACACCACCCCACACACACAGTCACTCCAAAGCAATATATGAATCTCAAATATTGTCCACAGAAATTCCAGTATAACCACTGAAGAGCAACAGGCCATCAGCCACATCTTTAGAAAATCAAAAGGAAGGAAAATATAAGTAAGCAATTGGAAGTATTTTCATTCTAATAAGCCTTCTAGAAAACATTTGCCTTCAAGATCCTATGACCTTCATTGCAGTTTAAATACACACTTGAGGACAGATTTTCATCACAGTATTTGGACATTGCTGGTCTGAGGTCTGTTTCAAGTAGTTACAATAGAGTAATTTCCAAAATCACCAAAAATGTAAGCCTTGGTTTTATGAAAAAGTAAATGCACTGAAATATCTCATGACAAGTATTCCTGTTCTTGTGTGTCTTCATGCAGATGTGTTGGCATACTTACTAATTATAAAAGAATTGGTAATTTGCTTACAAAAAAAAAGAAAAAAAAATCAGCCAATTTAAAATGAATAGCTAAATATTTTGTAGAAGTTTTCTAATAAAGTAAACTTGGTATGAAAACTATGTTTTAAAGTGGTTATTTCTCCATCACACTGAAAGTCCTTGTGATTACATGATAAATTAAGCCAGCTACAGGCAACAGACAGATCAGTGAGCCACAGCTGTATGGTAAACGGTGGTATTTACAAGTGATGTTAATATTCTCTAGAGACACAATGTGACATTCTAGGCATCTGTTTTCTCTGAACACTTCCTACGGTGCAGCTCATTATGGCTCCCAGACAGCCGCTAGGAAAGATGACATTAAAGCCATTAAAAAACTTAGCTGTTTAAAATGAAATTCTTAAATTCCTCCATAAAAAAGCCATACCCTGACATCAACCACCCTGAATGACTGGAAATACTAATATAAGCATCTAAGTGAACTTCATAAGTTGTGTCAGCAATACATCTTGAAATACTCAACCTTAGCATCACAGCATCATTAAGGCATCAGCCAGATGCTAACACAACAGGTATGTAGACACGTCAATTCAGGCCTTGATTTTATCATGTTTTTCAGTATCCTGCCTGTTATGCATCAACCAACAGGCAAGTTTTTTGAAAGAGGAAAAATATTTTCTAATTACCCATGTGTCTCCACCTCACTGACAGTTGAGTTGGCAAGTTACATCTGGAGGACGATAGCTATCAGTGACCAAAATGTAAATAATTCTAGAAACATTCATCCAATTTCCTGCCACAGAACAAAATATTAAGTTAACCATAACATGAGAAATAGAGAGAAGAGGAAAGAATTAAAATTGGGAGAAAGAAGAGATAAGAATATGTATAATGTATTGCAGACATTACTCACCATAAACAGAGTTCTGAAGTTGCTCAGGTCACCAAAGAATTCTTCTATGCTTATTGCTTTGGGATCAAAGGTAAAGTATTCTCCCAAATTTTCATACAATTTAGTCATGTTGTTGTGCATGTTGGACAATTTTTCATATTGCTCTCGGGCACTCTCAGCAAAGCTGTAAGGTTTTGTTAAGGAAAACGATTTAAATGTAATTCAATCTAACAGTAAAAAAAAAGTAAAGAAAACTCAGTACAAAGGTTAGAACTGGAAAATTTGCTAGTGTTGTTCTGCTTTCAAATATGACATTTCTATATATTAATGTTTACATGTCTGCAAGTTCATATCAACATAAGGTGGTGACACGCTTTTCCATTAAATGATCCCTTTCAAATGGTGAAGATTTGTATAGATCATACAATTGACTCGATAAAATTTCCAAGTATCTCAGACATTTTTCTTCTAATAAATGATTCATTTTTTAAAATACATTCTACAAAAAGACATACTGAAAATTAGTTTGCTTAGAGAATCTCTGATGTCCCACTCTGTTCAAGTGATGTCACGATCCCTATATTATATGTGTGTGTATATATATATGTAAAATTTACATTATGCATAACTGCCAATGACAAAATTATACAGTATGATGACTAATTTTTTTGCCTTTTATTACACATCTCTTCTTTTTGGATTCGTTAATGCCTAGCCACACAGCTCAGCTCATGCCTCCGGCTTCCTGTACTAGGTACATTGATTTGGGGAACGCTCTCAACTATGTAATTTCACAGAACTTACAAAAATGGAATATCCATCCACTTGTCCCAGTTAACTGACAAATACCTTTGAAAAATTATTAGTAAGAAAAACACCGTGGAACAGAAGTGGTTTTTTCCATTAAGAAGTATGGAAGTCTAGAAATGAAACCGCGATTGACTGCCATCCCAGCAGTCATCATTATAAGTTTGGCATAATCCTTTTAGAAAAAATGTGGCAATTCCCCCCCCCCCCATATGAAAAGAAAATGAAATATTTTTAGAACAATTCATTTGCAAATAGAGGAAAAGTGCAAGCTACTGAGGGAAATACCTGTTTGCCTTGAAGCAGTAAGGTTCAGTTTGCTACTTTCATCTGTTGTGGTTGTTTATATCCACAAAGATACAAAGTCACAAAGCACTGTAAAAAAACCAGCTAGTACAATTAAACTAGTTCTGCTGATACTGAATTGTAGCTGATGACAGTGTTGTGCTGTACATATCAAAACCCAAGAACAAGACACACAAGTTATTCCCTGAACTACAAAAATCATGCAGCCTGACTCCCTGTGGCTTTTACTTGTACCAACTCTCTTCCACATGGATTCTGATTCTTAATACAGCAGAGCTCATGCTTCAACCTTCCCCCATACTCGAGACTCTAATTTGAGACTCTGCCTAGCATCACACTTCTAATTACTCGATATTTTTGAGATCCCTATCTCTCTGCAAAATAACAAACAACCTGGAAACTAATTAGGGGAGCAAGACATACAGAGAAACCATATAAACCATTTATTTTTGAGATTAGACTAAACCCAAAAAGGATTCTTTGGAAAGCAGTCAACAAATTGCAGAATAAAGGAAATTCAGGTGGATATTCTATTCATGACATTCCTGTAGAGTCTGGATACTGTTGAGTACTGAAAAGGCTGTCACTTCACAAGCTACACGCAAGCACTACAAAGCTGAAAATATCTTCCATTGGAAAGGGGTCTAATATTTCACCTGGATTTTCCTGCTTTAACTAAAGGGAGGGTATGTAAATAGTCATTTAAAAATTGGTTCTTAAAAGTATGATTTAAAACTTCATATAATACACATTTTCCTCCTATGAAACTTATTTTCCAATTAATCCTCTCTTCATTAAAGCCTCGGTAGCATAAAAGGAAAGCTGTATCCTTTCGTACCTCATAATGTTCATTTAGAATGGCAAAAAGTAGTAATGAACAGTGTGATGGACCTTAATATATAAATATGAAGATTTTGAAACAGTAATATCTACCTACACAGTTTCATCCCAGTGCAAACACAGTTGTAATACCTATATTTTCAGTTTATTGAAATGATGTTTAACCTGCTTGGTTAGAATTTCAAGCCTGAACTGTTGAATTGCTCATCTTAATACAAGACAAACTTGGTATAGTTCAGGCTTCAATGACATTTAACTGTACCAAAGGAAATGAAAGTTTAATGGCAAGAATACATTAAATTGGTAATAATGGCACATTACTGAATTATTGAGCACAGTCTAAAACTTTTAGAAAAACATGAATTGCCTTAGAGTCAGCAGACTACTGTCTTGAACAACGCACCAGAGGTACTAGGAAAAAGAAATACAAAGGTATGTAATTATATAAATTGTATCTCTGGTTCCTTTAAAAACAACCTCACATAATATAATGTAAAACTAAATTAATATACTAAGAATGACTGTAAGGTCTGCAAGAAAAGAAAAAACCTTTTAATATTCCAGATTTGAAAGTAACTCTTTGAGAGTTAATCTCCCAGAGTCGAATTCTCCATTCATGTTGCACATTCAACAGAAGAAATAAAACAGTAAGCACTGAAAAGAAAAAAACCCAACCCAACAGTACTGCTACTGAAACTAGAAGATATTTTAAAGTACCAATGTAGAAACGCATACTGGAATCCCAACATTATTATTTTTTTATCTAACAAGTACCAAACTGCAAAAAAAAGAAATACCATTAACAGATGGCTTGTAAGACAAAAGAATGTCAGTAAGACAGATGAATATGATGAGCAAAGAGAGAATACAGTATTTTAATTATACTTAATTTTGAAGAAAACAAGTCAGTGCTGTAGAGCCAATAGTTTCTGGCCATATACCCATGTCATATTAACAAAGTTACTCTTTATCACGCTCTACATGCTTCATACAATCTTCATACTTCTATTAGTAACTTGAAACATCACTTCAAGCCATTGCAAAGACTTAGTCAATACAATCACTCCAGAGAAGCAAAGCCAACCTTGCCTACACTATTTTGTGAAAAAAACATTATTGAGAGATCTAAGGTATCAAAACTTTGCGTAATAGAAATACTTAATTCCAAGAGTTTTCATTAATATAGATTGAAGCTTTAACAAGTGCTCATTTAGAAACTGTAAACAAGGTTTCATTCTTACTATTCTGAACCAAAAAAAAAATCACAGAAACATGCTCGTTCAACTAAGAGAAATTGCTTTATTCACAAGCTTGTTTTTCCACGTACACACATTTTTTAGTTTCTTTCATAACTGGAAGAAAATTCTAAGAAAAGACTTTATTGTAAATACTGTTATTTGAAAAAATATTTTAAAAATTAAATCAACAAAACCACAAACAAAAAAACACTTAGAAACATTCTCCCATCTTCAGTACCATACCTGTGTCCCCAAGTTCCACATAAACCAAGAAAAATGCGTTTGGAAATCTAAATAAGGAGACTTACTGCTTTATGACCATTAAGAAGTACACCTCTGCAACAATAACGGAACCATATCTGGTTACCATCTAGGCAACTTTGTAGATCTAACCCGTAATGAAATTTTTAAATACTTATTTTAGTGGTTATTAGGTAGAGGAAAGTGTATGCCCTTTAATCCATTTCCTTTTTCAATTTAATACTAATGCAGAAGGCAACTACACAAAACTACTCTGAGATTTTCTAAGTGTCAAGTTTGAATTTTTGAAGAAGTGTTATTTCAGTTTAAAATTTACAGGTGTCTTCACAAAGTGCTATCCTATTTCATTGGCTTCAATACACCATCCTGAGATTAATCCATAAATCAATCACTGTTCAGGAACTGGTATCAAAGAGTTAACAATATATGCTTTAGGATGCAATCCAGTAAAATTCACTGTACGCCACAGCTGCTGAAGAACTCTGAATAAAACTAAAATGCAAACAAATAATGAAAGAAAACGTCCTGTCTTTTAAACTACAAAGATGCAGGTAAATGCAGACCATTAACTTCCATTATCCTTATTACTTTATTAACTTTTGTTGCCAAATTTCCGTTATCTACTTTTCCTGTCTCTGCTCCCTGTTAAAGGAGAGGCTGGGAAACTTCCAGTCCTTTTTCTCTTTTTTATTCTTTAAAAAAAAAAAATATTAAATTTTGCATTACAGCTGCCACCTTCAGTTTCCATCCAGTTCTGTGGTTTGCTTCACAATGACCACCACCAGGAAGGGGGGAAAAAAAAAGTTTAAATACCCAGATGGATAAGAATTTCTGCAGCGAGAATATTAAGTGTGGTGTCAGTATCAGCATACAGGTAAATAACAGTATGGCTGTATAAAGCCAGCTGTACTTACAGAAAAGATATTTTCAGTCATTAAGTCAATGATTTTTTACACTTTGAAATGCGATCGGATGACTACAGTTTGCTGGCATTTCAGTGCAAAGCCTAAATTAATTCACTTAATTAAGCAAGCAATGGATACAAATGTTATCATGACACTATGCTACTATATTATGTCAGAGCTAAAAAAATCACTAATTACCATCAATAGTAGAATTAAATTCTTTATGTCCATATCAGGACCACTAACCATGGTACTTCGATGCTTTCTACTGGTTTCTTCCATGTAAACAGATGAGAAGAAAGATCAGAGAAATCAAAGTTAAAGACCCCAAATCTGCTGGAGGGAAAGTCATCACTTCTACCATAACATCTGCTATTAATTTCACATCAATATATCAATAACATGAATAATAGGATTAATAAAGTACTCAAACACACAAAAAACTCACCCAAAGGCAAGACCTGTTCCTGTCTGTATTTACAAAGAACATGAAAGCCAACACTGATTGCTTGGCATTCACCAACAATAAATACACCACAGTAGAAAGAACACTGATAATTTAACTGTAATTATAAGAAATGCAGTGGTGTTCCAGCAGTTAAGGAGGCCCCTTCTCCAGGGTATATAGTCACTATAAAAATGGAATTTAAGGGATGTTGACCACAGGTCTGAAACAACAGAACAGACCACAGTTCATGTCTCTGATACCTCCAAAAGAAGAAAGAACGCACAAAAAGGAGATACCTGCCAGAAACTTAACACTTTCCAAAAGCATTGCAAAGACTGAGTAGAAGTTCTTTCGACGTGTCCTTCCAGCTACTGGTTACAGGAAGCTGAAAACAGGTGAAAACAGCATTCTATTGGAACCGTTTTTGATGTTATGCTTGATTCTCAAAAGTTTGTGCTGAAACAATAAAATTCATTTAAGAAAGCAGCAGCTAGCAGGGAAAGAATCAATGGGTTTAGCATATTGTATGAATTAGCACTATAATGAGGAGGTAAAAAATAACCTGCCTGGGATCTTCCAGGAGTCTGGAAAGCAAAGCCATCTAAACTTTATTTAAATAATCTGATCTACTTATTTTTCAGTTAACTTCAGTTTTACTGAATATATCAAGGTTTCTTACTCTACTATACACACTGATCCTAATACTCATTACAGACAGAAACTGTTCTCAAAAGACAGCACAGCGTCATTAAAAAACCAGAAACATGACTTCATTATAAATCTCCCTATGATTTCCTTTAAATTTGTCCCCAGTCTTTTTAGCTGCATTTCTGTTTGCTTCTACAGTTAAGATTTTATATGACAGGCTGGTTTTAGATAAAAACTACAGTCAATCATAATTTGCAAAAGAAAAACTATTTCCAATGTAAATAACTTTTTTCTTAAAATAATGCATTTTTGAAAGATACGTAGTGTTTGTTTGTTAGCTTTAAGTTGCCGATTGATAAATCTGCATTGAGGAGTGCAAAATGTCCAGGAACTACATCATTACACAATGATAAAGCTCTGAGCCTTCCTAATCCTAAATACTGCAAGCCTGAAAATATATATGTCAACGTATATTCTTTCATGCTTTACTAAATTTATAATTTGAAATAATTTATTATTCTGTTAGCTATTCCAAACTCTTGAGTACTCATTTACTATTCTGAAAATTGACAATTTCCATCAGAACATTCTGTGTCTCAGATAATACAGTTTAATTAAAACCAGCTTATTAAAATTTCCATGACAAATCATATGTTTGAATGTTTCTCTCCTGTCCTGAGCTGAACTATGGAATTAATGTCAGCAGTATTTGAAACAGGAGGGAATGCAGCCACATATCATAATGCCACCTTATTACTTTGGAGATGCACATACACAATACAACTCTTTAAAGGGACAAATATATCTGGAACAACTAACATACCAATAGTTGATGCTTTGATAAAATTACAACTTTGTTATTAATCCAACACAGAGTATATAAATTTTAACACTATAAACTCAGTCTTTACGGTGTCTTCTGTTTTGAAGAAACAGAAGTTAGTTTTACTTCCATTAACTAATTGTCAGTCAGCTCAGTCCATAACTTATAACTGCAGCCACTGTGGGAAAATTAATAAACGTGCTGAAAAACTGCCTATTCAAAAAGCTTGAAAGTAAAATTGGTGGAGCCCGAAATGACATAGTTGGGGGAGAACTAATTAGGCAGAAAGAATTATGTAAATAATCACACAACTGCTGAATTTTGTTTGTATGCCTTTATGATGTATTAGATAAAGCATACAAGAGTGGGATTAAAAACATTTATGACACCACTCATCATAAACGTTGCATTTTACTAATATCAATGTGCGGATCACCAGATCTGCAAATTAACCTCACTCAAAGGCGGCACTTGACATGCTCAGCAGTACAAAATTAGCAACAAAAAGGAAATTAAGCGTACAGTAGAGCAGGCAAGAAATCAGAAAACAATTAGAATACTCTGCTTCCACAGAGGGGTCTGCATTTACACCTAAAGGTACTCTAATGAAAATTCACAACATAATTCATACTTGGTCTTCTGTATTTCTGAGTCTGAATCAAGTGTTGAGCAACAGCCAAGCTGAGCTTAAATGAGCGGCTGAGCACTGGAACAGGTTGTCCAGAGAGGCTGCGGAACTTTGGAGATCCTCAAAAGCCATCTGGACATGGTTCTGTAAGCCTGCTCTAGATGACCCTACCTGAGCAGAGGGGCTGGACAAGATGACCTCTGGAGGTCCCTTCCAACCTCAACCATTCTGAGATTCTGGGAAATCTAAATGAACAAGGCTTTGGTTACTCTGTTTATACATAATTTCAACTTCAATATATAACATCTTAAAATAATTTCTTTCCTTCTAAGCTGGATATATAATGCAACTTCATTCCAATTAAAAAAATCCCCAATTTACAAATAAGTTTAACACATTGTACTTTACCCAAATATAGCTTTTCCCACTCCAAGCATGCCAAAATTAAATCAGATTATGAGAAGTGAAGAGAAACATAAAACACTAAGAACAAACCAGTTGTCAGAATCATATCAACTATAAACATCCAGTTTTAAAATTACCTTGCTGAATAGTTCATTATTTCAACAAATTGAATGGTCTTTATTATTTAAACTTGTTTTTCAGTAAAATGCATTATTCTCATTATCATCAGAATTTCACAAGATACAAACAATTCGGCTAAAGCAAGTATAACAACCAAATAATCGAGTTTATTTATCTGCACTAGCTCTGATTTAGCTTCCTATCCACACTTAAGCCAACTCATCATCTGACTTGAAAAAAAAAGAACCAAACCCATGCTTCAAACTCATCCGTGAAAAGGAATGTAATCCCTTGACATGATCACCTGAAATTAAAACCATAAGTAGACTTCTTGCTAATCTATTGCCATGCTCTGTTCATAGAGCAAAACACTTTTCTCCCCCATAGGTACATTTATCTACAACTAATATTAAAGAAATACACTTCAACAAGAACACAAATATTTTTGTAATGATTGCCAAACAACTACCACTAAGTGTGAAAATTTACTAAAAATATTTCAACCATAGGAATTGCATTATGTCACTTCAAAACTCTTGCATACCATTTCAGAGCAGGATTCTGGACCAAGGAACTGCCAAACTAAGCAAAAAATATGTTTTATATAGCTAGAAGAGAGAGTTTGCTTCAACAGTGTCATCATCTTTAATGAAGGATGAACCAGTGCTCTTAGTTTCTAATCTCCAAGCTCATCCATAATAGAGCATTCTTTGAATTGAACTGAAGAAACACAAACAGAACTTATTAGCTGAAGACAAAAATTCAGCTTTAATAACAGTAAGTCATTTACACTGATAGCTTTATTTTCACCTGCTATCAGTATGTAAACAGATGCTAACAATTTTAGCATTCACACTACATACATTATGTATCTCTGACTACACAGAAGACAAGACTTCTGGAGCATACACAGATAATTATGAATCACAATTATATACCTAATCTTTTCTTCCTGTTGAAAGCCGTTCTTCTGCAAAAAAAATAAAAATAGAAAAAAAATCACAGAAATCTTCATTACAACACACTTTGCCTACCCATAGTAGGACCCGAAGCAACCAAGACCCACAGAAGTAGCCCCATTTTATCTGTTTACACAAAATCACGTACTTCTGAAGAGCTTAAAGATTCACTAATAAAATACCCATAAAAAGCTCAATATGAGAATTTCTTTCTTATTACAAAGCAAATTACCTCATCAGTCAGCATTCTGACAGAACAGCCCAGAAAAAAACCTCACAAAAGAACAGTTGCTTCTCAGTTATCACAGAGCAAAGAGGTTTATTCCTCTCCCTGGCCTTCATTACATTAGTACCTGAAGAAGTCATTAACTAACAGAATTATTTAACACAACTGCATTCACTGTGTACAGACACTATTTCAGTGTTTGTGCTCATGAAAATGAAGCACAGAAACATCGTAACCATCTGATAACAATGCTAGCTGTGACCGGCTCCTTCTCCCTAAATTGCAGAATCACACCTAAGTTCACGTTAATTAAGATGAGACTTCCTGACTTCTTCCTAAATGGCCATAAAACTTTCATCGTGATAAACACTAGAAAAATCTGTCAATGTTTGCTTACTCCTAGCTCTAAGCGATCATATCAATTCCTAATTTTCATGCATTCAAAATTCTCAATAATGAAAAGACTATTTCCATTGATTCTACATATGCCACTTTACTCTGCACAAGAGAAAGCTTCTGTCAACATAATTTCAATTCTGCCTTTTTTATTTATACTTCTGTTAATCAGGACGCAAAGATCAGCGCTCATTTCTCCATAAGTCCCGCAGGAACTCTCTAGGCAAAACTGATAAACAAGGGCCTATTTTATAAAATATTCAGTCCAAGGAACAAAGCTCCACAGGCTGTTTCTTAAATTGGTTTATATTGGAAAAGTCTGCTCAAAGACTTACGATGCTGATTTAGGAATTTCCTGTGGTAGCATGAAGAAGAAAACTTTAAAAGTAAATAAGAGCACTTGGGTCCTCAAACAGAACACATAAAAGGCAGTATTTATAAAGCCACGGGCTAGAGAGAAAGGAAGATCGTGCCCATATTAAATAATTATTTTTTTTTTAAATTGGAAAAACTCCAAAATCAGAGCTAGGTATTAACCTAAAAAACCTGGGTTTTTTTCCTTCACAGAAGAAGAAAGTTGGTGACCTCAGAAGGGTTTTTTCCATAATTGTAACAGGGAAATAATCCCCAAAGTCCGTACTCCCATTTTTAACAGAAGATAGAAAGATCAAAACAATTTCTAAAAGCTCTAGAACTCCTGAAAGCAAAACAAACCTCCCATCTTGACCAAAAAAAAAAAAAAAAAAAAAAAGGCAGCTTTACTTCCACTGATGAAGTCACCAGAATTTTGAAACTGCTTTTGCAAAAACATGCCGAGAGGAATTGAATTTACTGACATGTCTGACAGGTGAAAAATATCCTTTTAAGAGAATGGCAAAATGCCATCATGAATGAACGAGGTGGACTATTTAGCTTCATTTGCTCTGAAATGGAACTTGTAAGAGCTGTTAAAAATAAGGAAAATAAGACTATACCAGATGAAGAATGAAACAGGCAGATATAGGTATAGATATAACTTCACACTCAGTGTACATCAGTTATTTCTTGACCTTCCCTCGCAGTTCTTAAGCCTTTTGAGACCCACAACACATACTTCAATGTGACCCTGGCAAGATGAGGGGTAACTGATGGGAGTGCTAGAAGAACGCATACTAGAAGCTGACAGCACAGAAGAAAGGCAAAAGGAGTCATTACAGAAGAATGTAAAGAATCCTCCCATTTATTATTCCAGCTTGGTAATACTTTACAGGTTATTTTTCTATACTTGTACAAAATTCATAGATCTTTACCCAGCTCTTTCACAGTCACACATTGCATTTTTGCCTGGAATCCCATACTAAGAAGTCTGAAAAGTAGTCGCTCCCTATGTACTTTATGCAACTGCTTTTCCAACACCTTTTACAATGGAAATAATCCGGTTCTTAATTCTCATTTGTGATATTCTGGTTTAAAAATAATTTGAAACAATATGAAGAATGGTATTTGTAGCTTTTTCAAACTCAAATCTCTCTCATTTTTTGTGGTGACAAACAATTTATTATAATCACTATTCATGCATTAATTAGAAAGCAACACAGAAGACATGATAGTCAAGAATATATCAAACAGAAAATGTTGCAAGAGTAATGGATTTCTAGCATACCTTCCCTGGAGAACAATTAGATAAAAATCTGTTTAAATGAATAAAAACAAGAAAGAAAGCAACTAAAATGCAGCTAGTACAAACAAAATAATTCTGCAAAATTTGTTTTGCATATTATATTCTAATTAAATGTGACTCTTTCAAATAATACAAAGCATTGACAAATTATGTTGTAACAACAAAGAAATTAGTTGTTGATACCTACATCAGCAAAGCCATGGTAAAGTAGCCACTCCTAGAAATATTATATTAGCTTTAGAACACACAATGAGATGCATTAAACAATAATTACAGCTTTGTGTGCCCTAAATCTTTCAGAGAAACTGCAACCACATTCGCTTTCTCTTTGATCACGCAGTTGTTCCACACTTCATCTGGATTTAATTAAGAGAGGTATGTTTGAGCTGTCAGTTGTACCCTGTTTTAACAAGCTTCAATCAGTAGATCTGATGGTTACTTCATCTAGATAAAGTTTTTTGGTAAAGTGAGGGGAAGAAAACGAGAAGTCAGTCCTTATATTTCTAGGTTTCCTTTAATGCAGCAATGTCAGAAGTCCTCATTTTCTTGTTTTTAGAAATTTGAAAAAGTTTAGATCATGTAATGTTTCAAGATGTTTTCAAATTCAAGGAGGAAAAGGAATGATTTTACATCACTTGATTAAAAAAAGTAGAATAAATTTATTCAAAATGAGATTTGTTTAGTGCAAACTTTTGTAATGAAGTTTGCACAAATTCAAGCACAGGAGGAATGAGACTGAAAGACTACACTCTAAAATTCAGTCTATTTTGCACCCAAATAGTATTTTGAATACCAGTTGCAGACTTAAAGCCACACATCATATACGATTTGAGTAAAACTGTGCATTTCCTTTCCCTCCTCTTTTCTCTGCAGATATGGTTACATATTTTTGGTATCAATAACTTACTGGACAATTACTTGCTAGGAACTCACCACTGTATGCACACAAATAGCCCTGCCCCAAATGACTGGGATTAAAACAAGGAAGAGTCAGGAAAGTGAAGTAATCCCTCAAATTTCTATCTTGGCCAACACACACTTAAGAATACTTCTTAAACAAATGTTCTGGTCAGATAGAAAAGCACAGAGCATAATCACAGGGCAATCAGGAGCTGAAATGAAAAACTTTCCTATACTCAGACACACTGCTTAAAAAAAAAAAGTGTACACTTTCTCAATGACATCCTCCCCCTCCAAAAAGCTTTTTTTTTTTTTTTTTTTAAAAATTCATTTTAGAGAGTGGAGAAGGGTAGAGGGCAAAAAGTAGTTCCATCAACACCAACATTTTTGATAAAGCAATGTCTCATGACACTTTGATTTTGATATCTAATGCTGCAGCTCCAGGGATTTATAGAGTGCACTCTCCCTTTAATTTCAGATTTAAAAATAAGCATACAGCAATTAGAAAATAGATGTCTAATGAATTATCATTCTAGTACTGCACAATTCTTTACAAAAATATCTTTCAGTGATCTGGACAACTTGGTTTAATATAAATTTAAGGATGAAAGCATAGTTTCCCTCAGGCAATTATTCACAATCAAGAAGCCTTTAGATTTCCATGTATTTAAGTAGAGTTTTGTTCATATAATTTTATTCTTTAGAATCTCCCAAACAAGCAGGTTTTTCTTCCTATATAATTTTTCATGTGTCTGTGTAGATTACTGTCAAAAAAATTTGCTCTCACTAGTTAGCCAACATATACTCTAAAAATGCATTTCAGCAACCTTATTATACTTTTTTCCTTTCTTGTATAAAATCCTCTCTCCATCTTATTCAGTACTGCCTTTAAAGCACAATTCTAGATTCAGTCTTCAAGGTGCACAATAGAATGGAGCTCCCTCATGTGGTACATCTACATAATCTCAGGGATTAAATAAAGAAAAAATCCAACACAAATTTATAGTCAAATATCTGGACTTAGATAACTTAGAAAAGTTTGTGCTACATAATTTACAGAATATAATCTATTTGAAGATCTTAATTCCCACACAGCTACCTGTTGCATGTCGTTACGCCTCTCCATCTGTAATGTTATCCAATTTCTTCCATTACTCATACTATAATAGAACCTACAGATTGTTTGTACACTCCTGTTCACAGGATTTACAGTATCACCCAATATGAAAGGAATCAATATAATCTTATGTCCCCTCACATCAGATCTTTTCTTCTTAAAAGGAAATGAAGATCTGAAGGTTGAAATATACTGTCAGAAAGAAAATTGATAATCTGCTTTGTATAACCCTATTTTCATTTATGATGTTCCATTGTTCTTGTTTTTTTAAATATTAGCTTTATGAAAACTGTACCTTAGTCCAGACCAGTTAAAATTCAATCGATCATTTTCCAAAGGGATTTGTCATTTCTTTTACTGATATTAAATAGTTGTAAGAGAAATGAACATTATGCATTAAAACATGACACATTATTAGGTGATTTTCAAGCTCAATCTTAGTAATGATTACACCTATCTGTTCCCTTAGTTAGCACATGGAACACAGTGGGTATTTTTACTTTGATTTAAGATGAATCAAATAGGAAAAAAAATAAAGAATATATGATAATAAAAAAAGTGGAAAGCTCTTTAAAAAGCATTGTGTGTTGAATCTGGTCAAAAGACATTGTGCAGATGATTCAATTCTTTCTGCATATATCTGAAGAGGAAAACAAGAAGGAAAAAACAACACTAAGGTAACAAAAAATGAGTGTCAACTGACTCTGAAAATTCAGATGAACTGGGTAAATTCACCACCTGGGAAGAAAAGTTCTTCAAAAAAGCTTCTAATAGACATTACCGAGGACATATAAACACCAAGTTTTAATTTAATTCAGAGTTTCAATACTTTTATGAAAAATCATGATTTTTCATGAAGAAGAGTTACTAACACTTTTCTTTCATAATTTTTGGCTCTATATGCTTCTCCTTTTGTTCTCCTCCCCAGTCACACATCTTCCTGTGACATCCCCCCCAACTCAACAGTCCTACTTTCAACTCCATGTAAAACAATTTGCAAACTTACCTAACTTCTTCTGTATACAGTATCTACATAGACATAACAGAAAACCTGAAGTCAACACTTAAAATGCTATCTCTGCACAACAAAATAAAGAACATATCCTTAGCAAAATTCAAATTAATTAATTTTCTTCTATGAGGAACATACGATCTGTACTGCTTTTCCAACTGTGCTCGTTTCTGGGTTTTTTACTTTATAAAAAAGAGAAGGTAGTATACAATTTCTCTTACCAACAAACCATATCCTCATGAATGCCAGTGCCCACTACTGGTTTTCTCAAACACAGTATCACACACTTTCCCAGAGTTAGTCTCACACTATTAGGTCCTGATTCCTGATTAATATCTCAGGGCCCTTTGGTATTTCTCTCCCTTGTGTTTGCATTATTTACTGATTCGTTATCTTGGAATTAAACTGATACGTTGTTTGCCTTTTCTTATAGACTCTTCCTGAAGCTACTATATAAAAATGGACTTCATACCAGTCCCTGAAGAACCTGACTGACACCTTACTCTACCAAAGCTATTGCTACTTATCATCAACATCCTTTGTTTATGCCCGTAAGGCAGTCTGTAGTCTGTAAAGTTGATCTTGTCTCAAAGCAACTCAACAATTTTCACATAACTGGACAAGCACTGAAACAACGATTTACTAATATCTCTCTGTTGGCCTATAACATATTTTGTTCATAAAAGAATGGAACATCTCATGTTCAATTACGCAGGCCTGTGTAGAATTCCTTTTTCAACAATGAACATAAAGATATTAGAATACAGGAATATAAAAAAGGGAATAAAGCCAGATACCAAGCAAAAGCACAAAGTAACATAAAAAAAATCATATTAGGACAAAAACAAACATCTGGAATTTTGCCAGATTAGACTTGACCAATTTAAAGTTGTCCAAATTCTATTTCACCGAGCAACACACAAACTCTATGAAATTAAACAACTAACATGAAATATCTGAAAAGTAACTCTATTGTTTGATAGTATGTAATAAAAACCAGATTAACAATTCTTTTGATGCATAGTGCACCTCAGAGGAAAATAGAGAATTTCAGCATAAAGAAAATTTCATACTTTGTGTGATTAAAAAACCCACCCCACACACAAAACCACCCACATCTATTCCAGAAAGCTTCAGTATGCCTCACTGAAGCTGAGAAAAAGAGGTGGTAAAACAAAGGAGATGGCTTAGATTTGCAAATTATAGTGTTTGCTCTGGTGCAGGATAAACCTGCTAGTCCACATACCCTACGAGAAACCCTTATAATTCCACACTGGCTATTTAAATTTACAGATCTAATGTAGAAGATGGACTGGCAGTTTCTTCCACCACTATTTCTCACATACCTCTTACTATCACATTTACTCAGAAGAAATAAAGCACAGGGCATAAAAATGAAGGCTAAAACTATATTCAAACCTCCTTCATTCCTCAAGCCTCTTCTATCAAAGAAACACTTTAAGGAAAATACACTTCATGTTATACTATCTCTCAGCAGAAAGACTGGACTTGACCAACCAGGAAGATATCAAAGGTTTTTTCGACAAGGTTAAACTAATCTTTAATTGGAAAGTCTTTCTAATTCTACAACGTTTGCAGCTTAGTAACCATGGATGCTCAAAGCACATTAGTAAATGAATGAAAATGAAGTTTCATTTTAAATGGCTAGTATAAAAACCTGTATAGCAATCCTGAAATAAGTATCATAAAAGTATCGATTTTTTCCCCCCACTAATTTAGGGAGAAGTTTATTAGGGAAAACAACTAGTAACAGTGCCATTTACTGTATGAAGTAACAAACCAAACCCAACTAGTTTTCAGTCATGACTAAAAAAAAGGAGGTTCATTCTATTAGGATAGTAAAACAACTTCTCTTGTTTCAGCAATATATTTTTATAAGTTAAAAGATTCACAGCTCTCATGTGCTGCATATTACAGCAAACACAATGGGACAATGTGATGCAGTTCTAGAATATTTACAGGCAGCAGAGACAGTATATTTAACCTTATATTAATTCAATGATGTCTACTGACCTTCATGACAAACATCTAGTCATACAAAATGCGATATCAGTCATGCAAATACTTCAAAGCAATTTTAGTGGGGGATTATTTTTTTTTCAGGGTGAAAAATTAGGTAAGTGAAAGGATTAGTAAACGCCACAAGGCCATACTGACATTTCCCAGTGGAAATGAAATTGAATAGCAACAGTTACATCATGACTGTCACTGACCAAGATGATCTCCTAAAAAAACAACCCAAAAAGCCACAAAAAACTATGGCTTCTGGGATTGTCTCTGTGAGTGCTGCTGTGCTGCTCAGGACTGCGATTTTCTGAACATGTTTCTGTTATTGTGCTTTCTAATTGCAATAGGTCCTGGCCACGTTTCTGACCCGCTGATTATCTGACATTTAAACTGGTACCTATAAAAAGTCCAGTCTGCACAAGCAGATCATTTTGTATGCTAGGGAGACACACTCTCTGAAGACTAAGTAAACAACTTAAGTACATTTGAGCTCAACAGCAAATAGCAGTCTTTCCCACCCCCACCTTAATAATGTCAATTGAATATACATAACTAAACATAGCACAAATTGCCTGTAATCTGATTTTGAACTTGGCAGGGTCAGTTCTTCAATAGAATTCAAAATGCTGAGATGCTATGAGCTTGAACAATTAGCAATGCAAAAATGGAAAAAGAAAACACTGTTTATTCATCGATGCCCTGAATTTTCTAAAAAAGCTGCTAGTTTGGAAAAGCAGATTATATGTATGTACTAATTCTCCCTATCTTCTATCACAGTGCTTTGAGAAGTGGGATTTTCTGCCTATGCTGATGAAATACGACAGACCTTCAGATGTGCTTCTAAGAATTACAAGCATGATCAGTTTAATCAAGTGTGTCTTGGTTGCTTTAGCATATCCATTTCAATATGATGCGAGTGTTCAGAGATAAAAGGTTTTTAAATGTAACCTCTCATAAAATGATATACTGTTGGTTCCATTGTCAAAAGAGCATATTATGATTCTTTTCCTGCATTTGGGGCAACACAAAAAAAAACACCCAAAATTTGGGGCATACACATTCAGTGCTGTCAGTCAAGCAGCCAAGCAACTCACTGGAATTTCAAATCTGATACTCAAGTCACAAATTTAGCTTTCTTAGAAGCACATGAACTTAGAACAGAGCATCCTGGATGCAAAATTGAATATACACCAATCACGTGATTGTTTTGGGTTTTTTGCTCATCATGTCAATCAACTATGCAAATTTCAGTAAAAAGCCTATAGAATATGTAGTAGAAGGCAGAACTTAAGAGCATTTTAATATCTCATTAACAATGAATTCAAACTGACCCATGTCTGTCATGGTGGGGGGGATTGTATTCCTAGTACTTAAATGTGCATTCTACTGTAAAAAGTTCCTTGCAACATAAACAATTTATATTTTTGGGAATGCACCAGGATAACAGACATCTGGAGACCTTGAACAACAAACAGGAGAAAACGTTGCTTACAGTCAAAAGCAGGCCTACACATTATATAATTGCAGCTCTAAAGAGACACAAGCAAAAAAAAAAATCCCAACTTAAATATAAAATTAATTGTAAAGCTTGTACAGAATAATAGGACTTATATTTACTGCTTAAAGCATTCTCCATTTAAAAAGTACTGAACATATAGTAAGAATGGCTTAGTGTATTCAGGGTGTAGGCAGAAAGAACAAGTTTGCATCTTTTGGTTATGTCAAACTTTTCCTGCCACTAATAAGACTATCTCTAAACCTTGTCATTCTGACACTGTGTCCCTTATCTCAAAATCTGGATTCTGCGTCTTCATCCTTCCATCCACCAGCTACTTTCCATTCTCCTCTTACAATATAAGTCTTCCAAATCTTTCTTTCTCTAGCTGATTACATTCTCACTTTGGTTTCTGTTACTTTACACATCTGACTAGAACAGAGCGATGAAATCAAAGTGATTAGACAGGAAGCTCAATAGAATCATAGCTTCAAAATTAATTCCATTCACATTCCTACTTCAGCAGTTGTCCTCAGCCCGTATGGGCTTGTAAGAATCAGAAGTCAAACAGGAAATTAGCATAGAAAGAGCCAACACACAGGATGATTTTACATTTCATCTAGCAGAGTATTTTTGGCTGTACTCTTTGTGGACAGAAAGTGAAAAGGACCCAGAGAACTTTCAACTAAAGAAAATTATTTATTGATCACTGTATTTCTAATATACTGCACATACTTGCTTATTGAGAAGGTAACTAACATCTCTATCAGGAAGGTAAAACCTTAGAAGGTCTTTTCTGCTCTCTTTGCTTGGGCTTGAAACTTGTAAGCCACAAGTAAAGAGACATTGAAACAACACAAGATACAGTTTCAACTCCATAAACCAAAGATTTAACAGCAAATAAATGGGTTTTTTTCTGTGCTGTACCTTCAGTATGCAGTGGAAAGTTGTCGTCATCTTCTTCCACTTACTATTTTAATTTAGAAAAAAATAGGGGGTTTCTTGTATGATGCTAATAGAAAGTCCAATTAATTGCAAGTTTACTTTAGAAGAAATAATTTAGCTCATACTTGAATGCAAACAATACCAAACAGAAGTCTCATTAAACGCTATGGTACCAGCAGCACTACTAGATGCTCATTAAAATGTGTTGATATTAAGCAAGATCCTAAAGTTTCAACAAGTTCATAAATGTTTCATAGGTGATAACAAAATAGACCATATGATGGCCTCAGGCTGATCCTCTTAAGAATCAAGTAAATCAAAATTTAGAAGAGTTGAGTGAAGCTTAAAGTAGTCTATGTTTCCCCACTGGTGGTGGGGGGGAGATTTTGAAGTTCTACTGTTTTGAGCCTTTCCTAATTTACAAACAATATCAATAATATGAATGTAGTGTAATTTGTTCTGTTTTCTCTAGACTAATAAGAAAGACTAACAACTGATAGTTAAAAAAATTTTTAAAATTGCTTGACTAAGCATTTAATCAAGTATTAATTTCTTATGAGGTAAGACTTGGAGAGAACAGCTGACATTTTGATCTCAAACTAGGATAAATCACTCCTGTTTCATTTCCTTCCACTCTATGCCCTCATAAGTCTTCTTAAACAAGACTTTATTCCCTAGTGCTAGCACATCTTAAGATACATGCTTTCTGCTGACTGTTCCTTGGAGTTTGTTGTTAACTGTAAGCAGAAGGCTTCACTTTAAACAAATGCTCAACACTAAGAGTAACAAAACACCCTGTATTACATCCCTATAATGTAAAAAAGCCAAGCTACATCTGGAAACTAGGTCTTTCTGTTCCTTTGTTAGTCATCACAACTTAACAGTTCAGTAAGTGCTTTTTCACTACCTTTTTTGGACAACAGGTTTTTCTCACTGGTGAGGTTGATGGCGAGAAGAGAGGAAAGTAGAGAGGGGATAAGAACCAGGTTCTTTGAGAAGTCCAAAAAAAAAATCTTTCTGATGTGCAGCCTTCAGGCAGGTAGACCTTCTCTCCCTAGACACTATTCAGGAAAAGTATTTTATGTGGATAAATAATCATTATTTACTCAAAATACCTCTTTTAGTCAAGAACTGCACTTTCCAATGAAAGTATTTTCAAATGTCATTTTTGTAGATAGCAAAACCAAAAACTTTATATAAATATTGTAAGAAAAGGTACATGTATAAAATAGTCTTGAGGATTATACATGACCTAGAATTTGAAAAAAAATCATTGAATGGTTCTCTTTTCCAGCTCCTAAAGTACTGAAAAATGCCTCGACATTTAAAAACACATTCAAATACACTCAGGCAAAAATCAGTTACTTCAAATGTAAGGGCATATACAAAAGTTCCTTTGGGGTTATTCTTGAGAAACCCTTAGTTATGAGCAAATTCAGATGTTAATGTACAGTCTCATGCAGAAATGAAGGCAGCAGTGCATTTCAAGTTGTCTGAAAAACAAAAACAGGCTTTCCTAAAAATGACATCTCAAAACACTTTAAGTGAATTATTTTTCCATAACAAGCTAGGAGGAAATCCCAAGTGTTAACAGATGACAAGAGTGTTAATGCCATTAGCGTTCTTTCAGCACTCCACGTCAGTGTGTAAATGATGTCCTGCTGCTCAGTCACTCAGAGAGGAAAAAAGGTTCACAGCCATTTCCAGATGCCGAGATTCTGATTCAGAGTTTATTTGTTTCTTCCCCAGTGGCGTGCTATAAGAGGTTCTGCAGTACAGCAGCTCGTACAAGAGAATTATCAGTTGATGTTTAGTGCACAATATTATCTAACATTCTCAGTGCATAAAAGTCCCCCACACACTTAAAGTAGACTTCTCCCCAGATCATTTCAATACCACTGAAGTACATTAAGTTAGGAACTAATAAAACTCATATTTAGTTGTGAGTCAATAGTCATTATTAGATAGAACTATAAGCATAAATACGTATCAAGTGAGAGCACGTGCCTTTCAAGAGGCAGGTTTTTTCATTTCATAAAAAGGATTCTGTTTTAATGCAATGGTGTTCCTTTCTGAAAATTAAAATTAGTTCACAAGTTGCTGTTGTTCTATTTAATGATAAGATGAATACACGCTGCTTTGAATTTTTTTTATCTGCGTAATTTTTGTTCTTTCATTCATGGTTCCCTTAATTTTGCAATTCTTTAAAAATAAGCTTTTAATTCTTCACATGTATGCAATCAATTAAAAAACCAAGTGACACCATTTATTGCTCTAGTAGACAAAAGATTTTAACAAGATTAGGCATGTTAGTATCACTAGGGCAAGTGATACAGCTGAAGAACAGAAAAGCTATACAAAAAATCTTCATTTAAGGACATACTAGTACATCTAGAGGACTAAACCTTTGTCACTGGGGGTGCATGCACATGTTGGGAGGGGGGAAAGGTGGTATGTATTATTTATGTATCTGTAGTTCTAAGTCAAGATAAGTCAATTAATAAGTCAAGTCTGTACAACTTTCCATTAATGCCGCTGAAACAGCTTTTCATTCTGTTATCCTTAATCTTTCTTAACAACATTTAAAGTTAAACCCCATTAATGTGAATATCTTCCTCAATCCCCAACTAGACACTCATGTTTTACAGCACTAAAAAGAAAACAGCATATACACCTACAGCAAATATAAAATTCAGAGTTTTCCATTTACAAAAATCTTCAATTAGGCTCTCAAACACTGAAATAAAACAAGAAGTGAAAGCCAGATTTGTCATAGTCATAATTACTTTTCTAAACTGTTGAATCAGACTCCCCAGTGCTGCATGAAGCTGGGCTAATTATAAAAGAAACCTCTCACATTTAAAGTTAAATTATTTACAATTTGCTCTTCAAGTAAAGTACAATTCTAGCCATGGATCAGATCATGAAAAAGTTGTCTCAATCACACAGAAGTTATTTAATATAGCATGAAATACACAAAAAGAATTTATTATTTTCCTTAACCATACTATATTCTACTTGCTATTATAGCACAGCTGTAATCCTCAGTTTGAAATCAACTATTTCTGATGGCCAACCACACAAGTCAGCTCCATGATCCCAAAAAAGCTTCAGAGTCCTGCGAGCATTCCTTAAAACTCAGGCAATTAAATACTTACAGAAAATCCCAATATAAGGCAGATACTCTAAAATCCTACCACGATAGCAAGATAGGAACTACAAAAATCACTTCTGAATCCCACAGAAGTATTTCCATACAGCTATCTCAAAGTCCACAGTGTTCACTACAAACAAGAGACACACGCTTACAAGACGTAGAATTGTGCCTCAGCAAGTAGTGGTCATGGAAGCAAGTTCAAACTGTGTTTACTAATTGAACGCAAAGTTCAATGTACTACTCTTCCTGTCTTTCTATTTAATTCCTGAAGTAGTTTAAGTTATTTTTAAGTATTCAAGAGTTACATCAAGTAATATGCACCAGGATGAATAATTGTATGTGCTAAATAAACTAAGTGAAATCACAAATTAGCCTGCTTAGAAATAGGTCAAGAAAAAAATCCTACCTGAAAATGTAAGTAGAATTTCTATTCATCTTTTCATCAGTCACAGTACCAAATACTTATTTGCTAAAAAAAATTAAAAACCTAAAATTAAGTAATTTCTTTCATAGCATTTATGTCTATATTATGAACATTAATTCACTTTATTATGAATATTATGAATGGTATTTTTATTGTAATCAATCTCCTACCTTAATATGATACCAAGCAATATTCTTTTCGTATTCTCTGAAGAAAGTCTCATCCACAGTTACTGGTAAACAGCTTTCTTTGTTAGCAGGAATGGTAAAGAGAAACTATGCCTTTAATTACGGTATAATTCCTGCATCCTAGAACTCACTACTGATAGATGATTTATGTTCAGACACGTCTCAAATTTTCTGAAACACTCGAGCAGTTAGAAGGATGTTCAGCCTGAAATTCTTTAACCGTCTAATCTCAGTATGTGCTATCAGCAACAAGTCTTCAACAAGCTGACAGAAACAAAAGAAATACATACTGAAGACTAAGATGTCATTTTCCCCGAACTTAACATTTATTCTTCAATCTAAAAAAACCCAAAACCCACAAACAGGAGTGTAGAAAATTGTAAAATATTCAAGGGTAAGCAGAAACAAATTTGATCACTTGACATAACTGGCGATGACTTTCTAAAAAAGAAAAACATCATTTATCAGGTCATCTATTAATTATGAAAACATAAATCCTTAGGCAGAATCAGTTCATTTCATCTATTTTGTCAAGCCACCAAATTCACTAGTATGATAAAAGCTGTCAGGCATCTACAGTTCAGGGTGACTATTTTAATTACCAGGAGTTGGTAATCTAGCTGTGACATCAATGTACGTGCACTGAAGCAAGGCTGCCCAGGAAACTTTGAACAATTAATTTTCAAAAATTTCATAGGATCCTCATATTTTTGCTAATACAAAAAAGTATTAGGTTTCGGGGTTTTTTTAAAAACACTTTTGCATTGTCAGATGATCCTTCTTGAGGAAATTCAGGTGATAAACGGCAGAGCAGAAAAAGGTAAATATTCCTACTTGGCTCTTTTTCCCCCTCACCAAATCATTTCAGTGATGCAAATCATTTTCGTAAGTACAGTAAATACATAGGTAGCATAACAACAAACAGCAAAGCATTTACTCAACAACTGAAGAATAATGTATATAACCTGTAGAATAGAGCTGTCAGGCTTGACAAGAAAACACGGTTGCAAAAGGTGCATTTCAGTATGTTGTTTTCATTTATGAACAAAAGTGCGGCTTACTTGACCGTATTCAGCCTACACACGAGATGACAAAGCAAGGGCCAATGACACGGCAATATTGTAACATTTTCTTACGTGAATGTGTCTCACGAAAATAATAAGGTTGGTTTGGTAGTGGTTTTTTAATAGCAGAACAGGTAAACATGATTACTAGCAAGTCTCCTAATCTTACAAATAAGACAAGGAGGAAGAGAATATCTAAGTAACAAGAAACAATTTTCCACTTAGTCATGAGTTGACTCCCTTAAGCTACTTTTCTGCAGTCTTGTCAGAAATTTAAAATAAATCCACATAGAGAAGATATTAAATATCTTCTTGTGAATTTCTGTCACTTGAATCCATTCAGATAGTTAATCCTGCTAAAACTTACTTTCCAAATATACAGTAGTTAGAACCTCTTCTATACATCCACCTAGTAAATGTGATGAGCAGCTACGAATGGCTCTAAGACATCAATCCCCTCTTCCCCCCCCCCTTGAAAAACCCACAAAACCATGACTTCTGCCTGGTTGCAGTAAGAATAGATGTCACATGAACTATCTGAGCTTCCATAAATGCACAAAATGCCTTGGATTTGGGCATGTACCATACTCCAAATACTTCCACATATACAGAAAAGTGCTTTGTGCAAAATAAAACCCAGTGAATTTAAGAAAAAAAAAAAATAGGACTTTTGATCAGTCTTTCTCACAGTCCTCTGGGCTTCTTGCATCTACAGTATACTTTACTTGTTACTTTATAATTTTGACCAAAAGTAAACCTAAAATGAAAATTTTGGAGAGAAAATGGGCTAGACAGACATCATTTGGTATTCTCCCACAGATTTTACTTACTAGTTCTTAAAGAACCTACAGTCCCTACTCCCTATAGAAAAAGGACAAATCACTATTGAGTACAAAACATATAAATACTTTTTCTTAAAATCTGTTCAAAATAAATAAAAACTATTAACAAAATTATTACTTTCCCCTTCAGAAAACAACATACCTGAAGCTAAAATAATTAATATTCTACTGTTGATAGTTTTCTAGATTGCAATGATTCAACAATTATCATTAAAAACCATTCTTTAAGGCAAAAAACCACCCATACTACTACCTTTATGACCAACCACTATAAGTACTTACTTCAAGAAAGCTATCTGGTTTCCTCCCTTGAAAGTCTGATTATAAATGCTTTGAGCTATACTCAGTTATATGTTTTCTTACATTCAGCATGTTCTGTTCTGCTTTCCTCTGCACTAGAATAAAAGCATGGAAGAGAAGACTTAAAAATTATTTTCAAGTGTTGTAAATACTTAACCAGACGATCAGAATGCTCAGATCACCAACGAAGACATGCAAAAAGGATATGCTCATCTTTTCTACAAACTTATCGTGTTCATCTTGTGTTTTAGGGAAATTCTCAATGTCACTTTCTAGACGCTGGATCTGATTGTTCATTGAATCTAGGTTGCTCTTCAGAGTCTGGGCTGAAACTAAGGAAAAAAAAAAGGACAATGAGTAAAAAGCTTCAAGATTCCAGAAAGGGTATCAGAAGGTGAAAAACCAATGTCACTATAAATAGTCTTGAGGACTATTAAGTAGACTCACATTTTTCTGAATTACTGTTCATAAAAATCCTACTCTTCATAAAAATTAAGTGAAAGTATGTAATGTAATATACCAAATCATCACATTTAATGTTGAAATGTCACCACTTAATTCTACCATTAGTTCAGATTATTCAATTGCTATTTAAATTTATTGGTAAAAATTCTAATATTTCATTCTTTTAAATCTAATTCAAAAAATTACAAAGTAACTAAGGTTCAAAGATATTTTACCTTATTAATGCATGCACTTGGTTAAATGAATGATCTTATTAATGCATGTACTCAGTTACAGAAATGGTTTAAGGAATAGACATGGAGAAAGGATCAAATATTTTTCTTTTATTGAAATTAAACTGATTTCTAGAAACCAACATCTGTGAAACCCTCTGTTAAGATCAAAGGTAGAATTGAATAATAAAAGTTACTGTTAATTAAAAAGGACTCACAGTATAGCATCAAAAAAAGAGAGGCTACTCTAAAGAAACACTACTTGCTCTGTCATATAACAATGTAAACCACTATTTGCATTAAACAACCACTAACCAATACATCATGAGAAAAATCTCCACTGGAAACACATCATCACAATTTTGAAGGTGGAGCCACAAAGAAATTCCAGAACTAGATGAGCAGTGACAGAAACTCTGCAGAGAAGCTCCTGGTCAAGTTGTAATATTAAAACAAACTGAACCCGTAATATTGAGTTTCATGACATAATCTATGAAGTCCATTTATCATTCTCAATTTAATCATAAACAGCAGTTTGACAAGCATTTCCTCTTGATTGAAAGATTCATTTTAGAACCAAATTCTATCTTCCGTTGTCTCCTCTTGTATAGCTTACAAATATGTGCTTTCCAGCACAAGCAGCCGAATCTCAACACCACCCTTCCCCAAAGAGCACTGTAACATCTGCACCATTTCACATCCTTCCTCTAAACTGAGTACAGAATATTTCAAGTATACTCTGTTTCAGAGGTGATTTATACTCTACAAACTACTTAATCTTTAGTGACAGTGCATAGAACCCTCTCGTCAGTTCTTAAAAAGTGCCACAAACAACTTTTGATATGTGGAATCAGAGGTGAGAATATCCAGCACATTAACTACTCGAGTAACTGGCCAAGGCAATGCTCCTTATTGACTGCAGGCAGCTGCTCTACAAAGCTAACACTGTAGATCTGCATCCCAGCTAACCCAAGGATTATTTGTGTAGTGAAGATAAGCACGTGATTTTTTTTTTTAAAGGGGTTTCTGCTTTTTATTATTTTTTTGATGGCAAGCCATTTGTCCAAAAGTTGCATAGGGTTTTTTCAAAAGAACAGCTTTTCTTATTTCCTTGTAATTTAAAAAATTGTGCTGTGATGATGTGAGATTAAACAGTAGCAGGAATTTGATTCAAGATGGCTTGAAAAACAGTATATAGGAAATAAAAATCCTGTAAGGAAGCTGTTCCCAGAACAAAATCAATTCTATATTCTTTGTAAGGACCGATTCTTATCAGCCATAACACCACTGATTTAACTTTGCACAAGCACAATCAAATACATAAGGAACCAATACAGCTGTCTATCACAGGCATAATCTTGATTTCATGTTCAATTTTATCTATTTTATTCTGGGTACCAAAGGAACTAATAATCATTTAATCTTCAAATTACAGTGAAACAGCTTTTTAAGCTTAATTCAACTAGGGGAAAAAATAAATAAATCTATACTGACCACAGCATCCTTGTAGCCATTAACATTCAAGAGTTAATCTTGAAATCAACCAGTAAAAAGTAGTCTAAATAATAAACATTATCAAAGATTTTTTGATATTACTGTCAGAAAAGGAACGTACATTTTTGCTTGAAATGAAGACTTTAAATTATTATATTTTATAAGCTGATATGTGGTTGGATAGGGAGACAAACAGCACTGAAGTAAAATGCTAGAACTGAAAAATAAATTAGGAGGATGCAAATGATAATTTTGTTGATAAAAAGAGCAGCAGCTGGTACATAAATGGGCAACATAACAGATAAAGTTTAACTGTTTTCAGCAATTTGAAAATATTTAAATGCATGACCACTTAGCAAGAGTAGTAATTTATTTTTGTCTGACATTTAGAAGTGCAAAGAAATTCAGCAAGCAATGCCAAATAAGAAGTATGAAGGAACTTTACCCAAGCAAGAAGGCTGCATTCAAAAGCTTCCCATAACTTCTATATTCATGCTGAATCATCAAAAACCATTGTAGAATATTCATTTTCATTCACTTTTTTTTGTCTAGCCCAGGCAAATGTACAAGTTGCTGTTCAAATAATTTATGAAGATGCTGTTCTGCTAGACAAGTTTAAAAAAGACTACGTAACAGGAAACATACATATAGACTAGAATAAAATACCTGCATTTCCTCCCATAAAACTGTTTTATTAGAGATTTACCAGTTCAGTAACGTGGAGATCAGGCAACATGAGTACTTTTTACTCTTTCAGGGAAAAGCATGTGAATTTCTTAAAATTCTTGCAAGGTATTCATTTATGAAAGCATAAACTCTATTTGCAGCAAAATGTCATTTCTTTGAAACCATTCTGTAAACGCTCATACTAAAAAGACTATCACTATACTCCTCAAAGCTGGTGATCGCAAGACAAAGGCTTGTTCACCTTCAATTTGTCCATCATTCCACATGAAAATTAGGCATCCCAGTAGAAATAGTCTAAAAATCTACATGAAAAGTAGCATTTGGTTTTCAGTGGCACACAAGCACTGTTCAAGAACCATTACTGGGAAAGCCTCTCTGTAGCAGTAATTACAATACCATTCCATTTAACATTGCAGCAGGAGACAGCAATCAACTAAATCCAGTACACAAATATCTGATTTCAAGAAAGGAACGAGGCAAATACTAAAAAAAAAAAAACCACGAAACAGAAAAAAGAAAACAACCAGCAGCAACAACACCCAGAAAAAAATTCCTCCATAACCCCACACACTCTAGAATGAGCAGTCCCAAAAAAATGATTCAGCCTACAAGAAGCCCAGACATATCTCTGTATTAAGAACCAAGTTAAAATGTTTGCCACATTTCAAAAGTAAAACAAATCAACAGCAATAAACAATCTCTCCACCCTCGGAGCCTTAGAGGACAATTAAGACCCCCACACACACCCATAAGGGAAAGGTCAGCGTTTAAGAAATGGGAAAGTTTGACAAATCAAAATAAAGTCAAATTTGCTGACACGGGGAACAGTGGAGGCAGATGGCATAAACAAATTTAGAAAAGGATTAGACTCATATATAACAGGTCCATAAACAGATATCACAAGGAACAGGCAGGGATGTAATGCTTAATATGTCTGAGAACACATGTGGACGGATGGGGGGGAAACAGACTGGAGGAACTGCAAGGTTCTCCTGAAACAGCAGATCTTGCTGCCAGCACCAGACCGAGCATCAGTGTGGGCCACGGGGCACGTAGTACATTCTTATGCCTTAAGTCAAAAAACACATAAACCCCAAAACCTATACATGGACCATCTTCAAGGCCAAAGAGAGGAGGGAAAAAAAGTAGCAAGATTTCTCAGTCTGTACAAACTGTATCAGACTGGCCCCTTATTTAGCAATAGGAAGAGGCTGGCTTGGAGAGCTGCTGCAGCTCTAAGATGGGAAGAAATAGAGCATCTTTAACACATGTTAACGCGTGTTAACACAAACCACTATAATGAAAGGATTTACAAGACAGGAAAAATTCAATACTAAAATTAAACATCTATGTTTCAACTAACTAAAGCATTATCACACAGATTTACTATTTACACATAGGACTAATATAAACAAGGTGAATATGAAATTATGCATACTAATATACTGTCAGATTATTTTTCATGTCAGTGGAAGACTAATATAAGCATCTAGATTTATCAGTATTCTCTCTACACAAATACTGAATGAAGCTCAGTTAATCGTGCATCATTAAATCTACAACTGATTAAAAAATTTTGTATATTATTATTTATTTATAATAGAAATCCATAGTCATTGAAGAGAAGGCACAATGTCATGTTGACATGAAAGGTGATAATTTTTTTCTTCACTTTACTATTTTCTCTATATTAATTCCTCCTCTGTAAAAAAATCCAATATCCCATCCACTTATTTTGGAGAAAGCAGACTGCACGCTAAGGAAGGCTTAGTGAATGTCTGGTTAGACCACTTTAGTCCTAGAAAAATGCTACAAGCAGTTAATCTCATGTTAATGTCAAATGCTAGCTAGTCCCCACAGTCAAGTTAAGCATTTTATATTTACAGTAATGCAGTAATAGTACCAAAGGACAGATTAATCCTTTCCAAAATAAGATTGCGTCAGACTAAGAGTCCTCCCCTGTAACCAGGGGTGGAATGATACATTTTGATTAGGTGCAGTGTCTCTTGCATAATAAATTCAAAGGGTCTCTGATCACGATGCGAAACAGGGATGGCCATGTGCATGTTTAGTAAAAACTCTGAAGTGAGAGCCAATGATATAAATGACTTCAGTAAGCAAAGGCAAATCCATATTAGGCAAATGAACTAATGGATTTGTAAGTCTAGACAGCATTTGTACCATAACTACATTCTGAGCATACTAATGATTATTTATTTCTTATTGCCTGAGGGCAGTTGGAAGTAGTCTTTCACAAAAGTCTGAAAAACAGTTTGAGGGGAAATGGGTGAGCAAGTACATAATCTGCAGGAATTACAATCATTGATTACTCAACTCATACCACTAAGTTTATATTTAGGAGAATAAATGTTCTGTTCAAGTTAGGTTAACAGTGCCGCCTACAGCCTACTTGAGGATTCTGCGTACCACAGTGTGCATGCGCATCTCAGAATATGCCTGTATATTATATACGTATATATGTACATATACTGTGATAAATCTCTCTTGCAGGTATACATATATTCATATATGTATTTTTTGTGTGACAGATGTACCTTAATATGTATGTCTCAGGCATGTATGTATATGTACATACATTTACGTGTGTGTCTACAAACACACACACATATATATCTGTGCTATATACCATAGTATGCCTGTATCACACAAAACAGCCCATATTTGAAGCTTCATAGCTGAACAGCTTCCAGACTTGAAAGCAGTACAGCTCCCTTTAACATGTTATTTGTGAAATAATTAAGACACCACTATTCATAGCAAAAATGTTTCCTAACACAGCTATACTGTCTACAGGACACAATCTACGATCAAGCTGTCACACTTTGATATACAGATAAACCATTGCGCTAAAAAGGTACATCCAGCATTAGAAGGATGACTCTGAAAAGCATGGTACAGATATGGCTTCGGTCATAAGTCCTCCTCAATACCGGCAGGGAAAAAAACCTGTAGATACCACACACATTTCTTTTATCAGAAACTAGGTCTTCACAACATGCTAGTGTAATAGACCTAGAACAAACTTCAACAGTAAAAAATAACCCTATATTGAAACATTTTTCCCAAGAAGGACACTGAACTTAATCATTAGCAGTTCTGAAGAAACCAGATGAATAGTCAAGACACATGGAATCAAACTCTCAAGATTACATCCACCAAGCCTACTACTGATAACAAGCAAACACTCCTCTGTCCGGATAAACATCATGTGTTTTTTAACAGAACTTAGGCAGAAGTAGTAGTATTGAAAAGTACATTCATACACCAACAGCGTCTAAATTTCAAAGCAGGACCCCAAATACGGCAAAATAAATTAAGTTCATAAGCTCAAAAGAAATGTTAGAAATGCTTAGGAGTGGAGGTTTAAACACCTTGGGATCAAAAGGAAAAAAATAGAGAGTAACCTAACTAGCTAGGGCACATCACCATCCTCTTCCAAAAAAAGGTAAGTTTTCTGACACAGACTATTTATGCTTAACAGTCAATACATCTTGCATAATACACTTTTTTTCCCTGTAAATCTTGTACAGATTTTCCCCTGAATCTTTTACACCAACTCTACCCAAATGGTAACATTTTGTTTATATATTTTGTCAATGTACTGTAAATGAAAACATGTAATTTGAAAAAGCTTTAAAATAGAATTTTTAACAGATACATTTCACACATAGATGTGCATTTGTACTTGTAATTTGCATGCTAAGATTTCATTCACCAGCAGGGTCTCTGCATTTTAGTTGTCTTATCATAGCATTGATATAGAATGGCAAAGGAAGTCAATGACACAGCTATGCTTTATCATTTCAGACTTCTACAGTAGAATCATCTTAGTTAACCAAAGATAAAGCAATTGTGCACTGATTCTATTGCGCTGTCCACTTGCAAGCAGACATGAGCCGCAATTTTAAGATAAGAGCACCTTGTAACAAGTCCAGCCTCAAGTAGCTCTTGGCTTTAAAATTTAATGAGAGATTCAGTATAAGATGCTAATTATCTCTCAGTCTGAGATGATGTTTAATGAGGCATGTATGTGCAGAAACTCTAGATTGCAATATTGTTCTCCATCTATAGAAAGGAAGAACACTTACCAATTCTTCTTGGAGAGAAAAAACCCCACTCCCCCAAACCAAAAAAGAATCACAACCTCAACTGTGATCAAGTCCTAACATCATCACAATACACATTTACACATGTATATATATCTTATCACAGAAAGAAAACAGATATATCTGATAGAATTTAAGGAAAGGATAACAGATTTTAAACACACATCTGGAAAAAACTACACCACATGAGCTAAAGTTATAAAAAACAATTTTTGGGTACAAACAATGAGCAGACTTTCAGCTTCTCAGAACAACAATAACAGCCATCTAAAGTGAGGAAATTTAATTTAAATATTACATGCACAGAAGTGCAAATGCATTTAACAAGCTTGCCTTGACAAGTGAGATAGTGGAGAAAAAAAATAGAAAAAAGAAGAAGAAAACATTGCCTGTTGGGCCTAAAATCAGAAACGTCATAAGCAACATGTCATCTTCTCTCCTCTGTAGCTGAGGAAATTACAAACAGTGTTTATAATCCTGAAACACTCAATATATCCATGGAACAAAAAGAGAAATTTCTGTGGGTAGCTTATGTTTAATAAACATATGTACAGAACTGTACTCTGGTTTTGGGAATGAATCTGGTTGTGTCTGTTCCAGCAATTATGCACAGGTTTTAAGAATAAAAGAGTAATTCTGATGCACATAACTTAAGACACTAAGAATCAATAATAAATGACAGTGCATCAGGACCCCAAAATGTGTTATCACTATCATATTGACATGAGCCAGTTAAAACTCCTTTCTAAAGCACAGCACAGAGTCATTGATCTCCTAAGTGATGTATCAGAACATGAAATCCCTTCCTTTCTTTGGACGGGTCATATTATCCAACTCATTACTGACTCAAAATTGCTTACTTCTTAAGGTTAAATTAATTGGCAGCAAAAGACCAGTTTTCTGAAAAAGAAAAAACTCTGACCTCTTAAGATTCCTTCTGGTTGAATCCTGACAAGTATTAACCATTATTTTTGTGTCCTGCATAAATCTCTGTGTGCCGACCTCCTACTTTCTCTCCTCATGAGCCTTTTCACCTCGCTTTTCAGGTTTACCTCAACTGAGTAAACAATAGTACATTCTAGAATATAATCTTTATAACTGACTTTTCATATTACAATAAAAGTAAAGTCAGTAAACTGACTTTTCATATTACAAATAAAAATCCTTTGGAAAACAAATATCCTAGTTTCAGAAACATAACCACAAGTATTAGAGGTGATCAGTGAGAACAGCAGTGCGTTCAGTAGCATTCTCCTGGCAATGTGGATATCTCTTCCAGAGCACTTAAAAAACTCACCTTACTTTGATGTTAATTTAATTACAAAATCTCAAAAGTTGAGTTAATTTTGAAAACAGAGCTTATAATTACAAAATCAGTATCTATTAAATGAGCACACTGAAGCAAAACTTCTTGGCAAAGGTATGAGGTAAATTGCAAGTGAGGCAAAGGAAAGAAGTGACTGGACTTTTAAGTTCTATAAATTGCATCCAGATTTGCAAGTATTAACTGAATATGCTAAAAAGTCTGCCATGTTTATTTAAAAAGCCGGTATTTTGCACTGTCACTGTTTCTCCATAGTCCAGCTTTGCTTGGTTTGTATATCAAACCAATGCACAGATGCTGTAATTCACTGTGAAGCAGCTATGGCACACTATATTCAGTGATGCACATGTGCAAAAAAAATAAATCACAGAAAATAAGGAATACAAAGAAAGAGAAGGAGTAAAGCTTTTGTAACACAACCTATCTGTTGTTACTAGCAGCTCACTAGAGCAGGTGTTGAACAACTTTGTCCAGCAGACCTCCCTTCAGGTTCTCAACTTGTAACAGGAGTTTGGTCTTTCCCATTAATTCAAGGGCAAGCCATGCTTCCAGAGGTACAACCACCTTTCTTACATCAATGACAGTGCAAATTCAAGAGCAGCTAAGCAGGAAAAGAAAGAAGTAAGTGTTGGTTTGTAGCTTTCACCTCTCTCTAGCGGCTTGTATTAAGGAATTCTAAATGGATTACATAATTCGAGAAGTCATTTAAAGCAGTCTTCAAATCTGAATTGGTTTAACTACAGTAAAAAAATTCTTAAATGCTTTAATTTCTTTAATAAGCAACACCCTATGAGAGTCATTTGGACTATTCTTTAATTTTGCCCTTGATATTTACACTTCAGGGAGAGAAATGGATCCTGAAAATTCATGCCATACAAAATAACTTTGTTTAATGTAGAATCCAAATTGTAGCTTCAAAATGTAGCTTCCGAATTACCACAATTTTGCATATCATTTATTACACATTAGAAGATAGCAACTAAATAAATCCTCAAAATCTTCGCAGACTGGGAAAATTTAGTATGCAATTTTGCAGAGTGTAAGCCAATGAGGAATCCTACTGAGTTTCCAACAGGATCTCTTTCAGAAATTCCATCTTAGAACTACAAAACAAAAACTATCTATGAAGCTTTTGCTTCTCTGTCTTCCTCGCTGATGCTTGTCAATGAAGGAGAACACGTCTGTCGAAAAACTTTTAATGAGATGATGCATAAGCTACCGTCAATATGGCGATGCTATATGCAAATACCGGAGTGTTCTTAAAAGGAAGAAAGTCTTCTAGTATTTGATGTACCTAACTGTGTATTTACTACATTCAGAAAAACACATTGTGAGACTTTCTGACATTTCAATATTGCAGTTTATGTGAATGAAAAGAATGATAGAAGTTACTATACAGTGCAACATTGACTTTTGATTATGATGCAAAATGCCAACTTCAGATTCTATTATGGAGAGAAAAGTCACAGATGCAGGCATTAAATTTCTCATGCCAGAAGGCATTGTCTATTTTATATCCACTAATGTGCCAGATTGGGCAAAATCTGTTTCAGCAATTTAAACTGTGCAAGGTAGAAAATACTGCAGATCTCTTTGTAAAAACACAGTTTCTTCTACTGCAATGAACTATAAAACTTTTGTTTGACAGAAAAATGACTATACTTGTGAGTATGTTTTAAATCGCTATACTTTAAAGCAACAATGGCACAGAATGTTTTGAAATATTTTCCCCACTCTAAAATTATGGCATTAAATCACAGTGAAGCACCTGCACAGAATTTAAAAATTAATATTTTCTTACAGTATTTGTAATAATATATTAAGTATATACATATTTGCATTCCACAGTGCTTCTGATTGCTAATGTCCTTTCCAGAGAGATGCCTCAACCATCAGAACCATATGCTTGCAAATTAAAGAAATAATTTTTCTGTGTCAACATGAGTGAGAAGTCTGTGCTCCTGTCATTAGTACTTTCTAGTCTACTACACAAATATAATTCACCTCCCCCAAGGCATCTTTTACTTGATTTTACTCAGAATGCTCTGTGTTTCTTTTAACAATGCTTTAAAAGAATTATTAAGAGGTGTACCTTTATATCAAGCACAGAATTCTGTATGTTAAGCACTGGAAAAATCCCTCATTATTGCTGAAAGAGACTTTATTATCTATACTGCATTCACAGTTAAGCTCAGCCCTTCACTTGGAGTTTAGCTGTTTTCACAAGTCCTACACAACTGCTCAGCTAAACCCAAACCCCATACTCTGTCAATACATACAAGGTATCACTTTACCTTGTCCAACATGGTAGGAGAACACATAGAACGGCCAATCGTCAACTACAGACAACAGCATTCTACACCCACTCGTTTCTGAAGTAAACACCAGTGGGGCAACACAAGCTCGCAAAACTTCGTATGACTCTACACTGCCTAGTAACTCCCACTCTTGGCAGACAAAGCAAGCAGGTAATGTAAGTATGCCAAGAAATGTTAAACTTAGGAGGAGCTGGACACAATGTTCAACTGATAAAAATATGGTTATCTTTTAAATACAGGCATGATGTTTAAACCATGAACTGTGATTTATAACTCTTGCTGTTGTAGAATCTGAAATTAAGTTACTATAAAATACGTGGCTAATGCTCCTCCTCTTAATTTTGTGTGTTACGTATTTCTTTTTTTATGATTTCTAGGAGGCTTGACACTCAGAGGAGTTTCAAGTTAAAAGAAATACATATCTTTTCTAAGGAATTCCAAACTATACTTTTTACAACATGACTTTGTCTAGAAATCCCAGACTTGTTATCTGACTTCAGTAAGGTACCTCTAAGTTTTGACTGAACCTGCAGAAAGAGATAGGAATTTGTCAAGTATTTAATAAAATCACATCTTATAAGATAGTAAGAACAAATACCATGAAAGGCAGCAACTGGAATAACAAGTGAACAAGGAAGAAATTTGAAAAAAGGGCTTTGCATAGTTTCAACAGCAGGGGAACAAGAGGAAGATGCTGCAGACTGGAGGAAGGTAAGCGAATATCACTTCCATCAAAGAGTCCACTTTGTCACAATCTTATTTTTTAATTGGTTTTCCTTTCATACAGTCTGCTTCAAGTAAGAAGGAATACTTTTCCACTAATCTCTTGATACTTAATCAGTCTGACCTTTGCTTATACTTTCCAGAATAAAACTGTTTCCTAATTTATTTTTACTTTTCATAAACCTCTAGGTTGATCTTCCATCTTTAAAAAGATCACATATTTTATTATACCTAATATCAGATTATTGAAGATTTTAGTACATGCATGGGCAGTTCATCTAATCCCATTGACCTTTTCATATTAAAATCCAGTTTTATGTTTTATCTGCTATTTGTTAAAAAAAAATAAATCATCCATTGTTCAGAAGCTGGTTCTTTATTCTTATATGAAAATTAAAGCAAAACAAGACTTTATTTTTATTTATATGGAACTGAGAAAATGCACCCAAGATTTAAAAGAAGCTGAACATGAAGTGTCTTGTATTTGGAATTTTATGCACAGTTCAAACTACGAGGCTGCCTTCTGCCTAAAAATTAAGAAGCATACATCTCAAGTAATCAGACTGTCACCTGTTTAGCTCACATTTCCTTATTTAAAATTCAGACAGAGATAATATTTGCTGGTAGATTTCCTTCTATCTGATGTATAACTAACTGATGGTAATGCCCTCATGTCTGTAGCCAATTTATTCCAAAAGAAGCCTCCTACAGGAAAAATAAACCTAACTGTCCATCCCTGAAACCACTGGCTTATAAAAAACCAAACAATAAATAGGAAGTGAAAGTCTTCTCTTCCACACAAAGCATGTTAACTTCCTACACAGAAAAAGTGACCACGTGACAGAGCAGATGAACATTACAGTTAAACAAAAACCAAAAAGTACCATGGGGAACAACTGAAGCAAGTTGCACAAATCACATTTATTCTGCCAAAAATCTGCTTTGTTACAGAAAGCAAAGAAGGACTAGAAGGGAAGTTTTGGTCATTAAAAATGAACAGTAATTTATGCTTCTGATAAGAAGTCAGAGCTGTTTATAGGAAACATAATAAGCTTTTATGTTACAATATGAAACAAATTTAACTGCAATAAAATCTTTTTCATACATATTCTAAGCATTAGGATTATTAGTGACTTTGCTGCCATTAATATGCTTTCTCTCTTTTGGATGCTATAGCTTAACTAAACTGTACTAACTCTTTTGGTTTAATCCCTCAAGACAACTTACAGAACATCAGAGGCTTTGCATCAAACTATAAAAATCTCAAACCTGCAGGGTAAAGTGTTAGCCACAGGAGAAAATTAATAAAAGATCATCAAATGTGCCTGGTAAACCATAAGGCTTTGTAAAGAATTTAACAAGAGATGCAAGAAGAAAAAGATTAAACTTAAAAAAAAAAAAAAGAATATAACAACAACAAAACACCTCCAGAAAAGAATTATCAAGTGATAGAAAACATTTCTGGAATTTAAACAAGATGACAGACTGCTATTTGCATAAATAAAATTAATCACTATGTTACTCTATCATAGATCCTTGTAAACACACTGTCCAGACCAGTGACATTTACTGGGTAAGGTTGGCAGAGAAAAGAAAAACAAAACCAAAACAAATCAGTTTAAGGAAGTTATCTGACTCCATATCAGAAGCTGGGAACAAACAACACTGACAGCAAACAGCAAAATTTATAGTAACTGTAAAAATTCTTTGTGTAATAGCCATAGTAGTGCTCAGATATAAGTAGCCAGCTGTACACTGCTTAAGCATGCACCTTTATTTATATATATGGTGTGTGTGTATATATATTTTATACATATGGTACATTCAAGATGGTAATGTACAAGTTCTCTCTTCAGTCTCTATACTGCCTTCAAACACAATACCATCCCCAACCCTACATAGGCAGATCAGTTCCATTTTGTCAACAGGCATTCACGCCAATGAAGTATTCATTATCTAAGAGGAAAGTGAAGCACGGAGACATTTCATCAATACAAATAAAATTCAGTTTATATGCAGAAAAAAAACCCATGGAAAGGTACTTGCAAAGTTTGAGAAATGGCAAAAAAGTTGTACGACAAAGACAATTCACATAAGTTTGTGAATAAGTCTGAGATGAAACAATAGTAAAGTTAGGTTGATTGATGAACTATTCCCCAAGTCCTTGGGGAAATAAGAGTTCTGCCCTCATTAGGCTGAAGCTTAAGATAGAAGATGACAAACTGAAAAAAAATGATGGCCTAATTAAAAAAGTATCTAACAGCTAACCACTGAACTGAAGACAGACACTGACTGATAACACTGAAAAAAAGGAGATAACAATTTGCAAGCGAAAAACTGGATAGAGCTAGCAGAAACTTGTATCCAACTTCTTTTCCCCCTCTTTTTCCCTTCATATTCTTGTGGTTTCGAAAGTATTTATGGTCTGATGATTAGTAACGCCCAAAATAAAACAACTTGCGTTATCTTCATCAACCACTATGACATAGCCTTTGCTCTCCATAGCTAACAAGGTCATCAAGAAGCACAGCGCATCTCACATTAAAAGAAATCCAGAAACAAATGAATAAAGTTTTCTATCAGATTCACCAGGCTATACTGTTGACTGACCAAGAATCAAATCAGTATTAATCATTGACTGTACAGTATAATTAAACTGTATATTTCATATACAGTCTGGCAACTTTAGAAACCAATTTGTTTTTCTCCATTCAGGTGTTAAATCAAGTGTTAAAATGAGAAACATACTGTGCATGTACACACACACGTGAGTGTTCACTTTCAAGCAACAAGACTTCAAAGACTCAGTGGTAACTAGACATCATCATTATACTGCTTATTCAACTTCTGATATGTGATTTTGAAAGTACTTCACTGAAATATGCTGTATTATTTCCAAAACTTACTGCAGAAAGAAGTTACTTGATTACTGTTTTTCCCCTCCTTACTTTTTGTCAGGTCAATAAATACCGGAAAAGCAAAATCCACGTGGATTATCAATGCTTACAGGTTACATAATCCTAGAATCTAAAATGAAATGTTGGAAGTATTTTATGTCACAGTAAACAGCTATTACCTTTAGGTGTTTCATCTATTTGCTCACCTTTACTTGCACTCTCAACGTGCTGCAGTTCATCTGGAAATTTTAAGATGTCCCGGTAATTCTCCTCACAGATTTCTGCTAGAAAATGCAATAGGGTTGTTTTCTGATCTGATGATTTAGTATCTCGTATCTAAAAAGTGAACACAGGAGAAAACAAAAAAACCCAAAACTTTTAAGTAAAAATGTTTAAATAAAGGGAACATTGCAGATGTCAACTCATTAACAAAAAGTTACTTACACTGGCTGCCTGCAAAGAAAACAAATTATTTAAAAAATTAAATTTCTGCAACGCTTTATAACTTCAGATTACAAAGGGAATCTATCCCTATGCTATATTTTTAAAGAATAATTAGTATGCTCAGAACAAAACCTGAAGACAGTCCATAAGGTTCTGAGATTTTTGCAACAGCAGTTCAAAATGCTTGCTGTGATAAAAAAAAAAATAAATAGCTGTGAACAGAGATTAAACAGAACAGAATTTAGTTGATTCCTTCAATGCCCCCCTCTGCCAGATTTCCAAAGGAACCCCTCTGACATCCAGCACAGCTGGACAGCATGCTAAAAGTCAGAATTTGCTCTTTTACCAGTCAAGTTAAAGAAACTCCTGGTTGTAAACCCACAATTTTTTACTGAAGCAAAACCTAAAACATGCTGCTTTATCCTGAAGCCTTTCAGACAAATTCTATACAGAGATATGAAATAAATGCACCCCGCCTTACTGGAATACAAAATGACAATGGAAAAGCAAAAGTAATCCTAACTGCCAGTAAAAGAAAACTAATACATCCTGGTTTATTTCTTAAAAGCTGCACAAAAATTGTGCACAGTGTGAAGAAATAGATAATTGCGTATTTAGTGCTCTGAAATAAACCAGCCCTCTTGAAGGCGAGAAGATCCTCTGTTGTCCATTAACCTAAGTGCATTAACTGCTAGAATCAGTTTATTATTAAAAAAAAAAAAAATCTGAAATAATTGTTAAAATACAAGGCTTGTGGCAAATTTCCAAGTGAACATGAATACTTGTGGCTAAATCCCATGGCAGAGTGCATGGCAAAGGAACATCATGAACTTAACAGAAGGAGAAAATTTAGTTTCTCCATTTCTATGCAGATATAAAGAATGAGCATATGAGTTGAAGATTTAGTGGAAGTAGAGATTACCCCTTATTTACAGAGGCAACAGAGAGAGTAGGTGTGTGCAAGAGTCTGAGATGAGTGCACTTCAGTTTTTATAGAGAATTAGTATTACAAGTGTATCTACAACTTTTTTAAACTGCATTTTACTAAATCATCTAGTACAGTTCTTATACAGAAGTAAGCTACAACATACACAACAAATGAAATCAAGGATTTATTTAAGAAGAATACATAAATGTGTGTGCAAAATCTCCTATTTGTTTTCTCATTCTCTAAATCACTAGAAGTTCTAATTCTATAATCCTCATGACAGGCTTGCCATCGATGTTCAATTTAATACAGGCCTTTCAGCTTTAAGGATTACCCTGTTAAGAATAAATGAGTGTGGTCGAAAAACAGGCTTTTAAAAATATAAGGTATTTAGGCAATTAAGAATGCAATTTAATTCATACCGATTCGGTGATTAAAGACTAAACAATGCTCAGTAATGGTATGCAGTTAAAAGGTTTTAATGCCTTACGTACATAGAAGTTTTTCCAACTTGAAAAAAACCCATAGATTTAGTGGCTAAACATCTGCATGGTAAAAAGAAATTGCATTTCAATTTGTCTGTGAACAAGAACTGTGGGATTTGCAGTCTTTGAGCTCTCTGACATCATCAAGTGGATAAAGCTTCCCCCTGCCCCCCCCCCAAAATGGACAAAATTATTTTGCCTTCAGATTATAACAGAAACACGTTTTGTCACCAACAGTAACATCGTATTAACAAGAGTTAATATTAGCACCTGGTGGGTTGTCTAAGACCTGTAGAAAACAGTCATCAGATTTTAACCATCTGTGTCAAATTCACTTCTTTGGCCCAATCAAGAAACACATCTCAACTACATTCATCCCCATTTTCAATAGCTAAGAGACACAATGGGTAACATGTGGCTCTGGTCTTTAGAATCAATATATCTACTTTAAAAATCAAGTTCTAAGCATACTAATATAATGAGAAGATAAGGAAAATAGGTGGGTTTTGAATGTAGTTAGGCAGATATTATTTAAATATAAAAATAGAAATGGAAGACAGGAACTGGAACGCTAATAGCAGCATGGCTGTGTCTTTACATTCTCTGTATTCACAGACTATAATCGTATTGAGGGTAAATTTTTTTGTCTCCTCTCTCTTTATTCTTGGGCACATTTTAACAGTTTTTATTTTAAGGGAAAGACTTTTATGTGTATTTTGAATTAAAAAGTCGTATTTTAAGAAAGTGAAATTTGTTTTTCTTGTATCCAGTTAAATACAAAGTCAACTTTGTGGTACTATTATTTTCCTTCAGCATAAAGCTAAACTGTCCTTTGATATGCAAGAGTTCTGGAACATGGCAAATAAAATACACTTAGGGCCTCCGTTGCATTAAAATGTTAATAAACAGAAAATCAAGACTAAGTATCTAGTTTCTCATCAAAAGAGTACTATTTAAAAAAACAACTTGGGCATTGACTTCTCAACTAAAGAAATGTCTTACTCAGGTTAGCAGAAAGAGCAAAACATTAAAAAAAAATCATTATTTTTTCCCCTTTCTTTTCATTCCTTGCACTTTTACTCATTACTTTCACAGCTGATAACTGAAACTGATTCACAGTAAATAGTGATTAGAACTTTTTTTTTTTTTAAATATGGTGTCTCTTAAATACATTTTAACAGACAATTCAATTAGAAACATACACTTCAATAAAATATTCTATGGGCTCTAAATTCCAAGTGATATTATGGGTTTCTATAGGAGCACAAAAGGAAAAGTGACATCCATTTCACAGTCTAATTAAGCGTTCCAGCCTCACAACTGCACGTATGCACAGGCATAGGCCAGCGCAAAACAACAGGTGGACTGTGCAAAGGGTGACATCTTTAGAAGTAGCCAGAATTTCCTTGCTAGTGGCCGAGATATGTTAAACAAAAAACAAAACCACATAAAATGGATTTTAAAGGATTTTGCCTATTATATACTGAACACAAGTTTGTGAATCCTAAAAATCCCGGTCTTTCAAGTGTTTTTTGTGTTATGTCCTCTGTTATTTTCATCCCTTTGAATCTCAGAGCATTAGCATATTAGAGAAATCATACTAGTTCCCTGAGACTTGGTAAATGAACAAAGCTCACCAACAGTAATAGAATCACCATTTGGAATACATATAATTGCTTTACTTCTACATCTTTAGTAGTGTTAACACACTGGAACATGAAAGCTTTTATAGAGCAGTGCCTGTATATATGGCATTTGCAAAACATTAACAATGCATGTCACTGACAGTTTTCAAATTCTATTGATTTTTACGGAAGACACTGACACTGCAGTGTTAACATTTTTAAATACAGGTTTTGATTTTATGGCCTTTCTTTATCTGAGAGAAAGAATATGGGAATAACACATTTAGTAAAAACAGACCCAAACACTCAGCAGATCACTGTAGGCTTCAGAAAGCAGCTTCCCGCTGAATGTGGAAGCATCAGTTTGAGTGGTCTATACTATCAGACTCATCGCTTGGGGAAGGATTAAAGACTAATATGCATAGAACATAATACTTGCAGCACACCCATTCAAATCAAGTAATAAACAGAGTACGATGTTTAGGTCTGTAGTTCAGAAATAACATCAATATAATAAAAATCTTCTTTACATGTAGGATCTTAGTAAAGCACTTAAAACACACAAATCATACTATAACCCACTTGCAGATTATTTACTTTTTTCCCCGGGTACTTCTGGATTATGTTTTCAGGTGTGAGGGTTAAAAGTGATAGCCAACGTAAGGAAAAAAAAAAAGAGAGTATGTTTTAACTAGTACTAGAGTGACATTTCATTATTATAGCTATAAAAAAATAATTCTATTGATTTTTATGAGATTATATAACTTTTCATATCCTAAAAATCTTTCCCACCTTAATAGAAAAGGGGCTGATAGAGAATTAATAAGTGTACACTAGTCAGTAATACTCAAACTAGATTAACAGCCTGTCTTGTATTATTTGCACTATGAACAAGAAGGGACATAATATTACTTACTACATAAAACAGACATTGATCCAGATAGAATACTACAAAAGCTTCATTAAAACAGAGGGATGCTTGCTGTTAGTCTTTACATTAATCCATCACAAAAAGAACAGAAGTTGTACCCTACATATGCCTAAAGCAAACCTCTCTTCTTTCAATTAAATTTCTGTCTAGCATAACTTTATAGAACTATGAGGGTTCTCCTGTCCTTGATCAGAGATAGTAATTGCTGCAACCAGGAGTTCAGAATAGCAGTTGGATCATTCGTACATATTAATCAAAGGCAACAACTGGTAAAAAGATTTACCTTTAGTGAATTACTACAGCAGCCTCTTTGAACTTTTCTTTACTTTTTCTGCCATATTTATATTTTCACAGAGCACTTAATACTTAGGCAATCATGAATGGTCTAGTGCATACATCAGAGCCGCTGCTACTGCTTGCCAGTCTGCATACAGCACATGAATTCTAATGCTGATCTCTCTTATTTGAACAAAATTAAGTCCTCTGTCTTCTGCCAAAGGTTGTTTACAAATCATTTCTTTCTTCAATAACATCATACACTGCAATATAACATCCAGAAAAATAATCTGTTTTTAAGGAATTGCAATTACTATACAGGCATTAGCTTTTTAGCTATGACCAGACAGGTTTGAATTCATGCTTTCTTTTATCATGTTTTAATAAAAGTTGTTACACAATAGCAGATTTCTGTGTACAAAACCACCAGCTCTATTTTAAGAACATTTATTTTACAAAAACAAACATTTATCCCAGATCAATACCTGCCTTTTTTTCTTTTCTTTGGATCATATAACATAAGTACTGCATCTACTAAACAGACAATTAATTCTAAGATTGTTCAAGGATGACAAAAAAAAAATCAATAAAAAAATCAGGTGTTTTTGAAAAGCGGATTTGTCACTTTAGGACACCTCATCATTAAAATAACTCTGCTTTCCATGTGTGTTCTGCAAACAGAAATGTATACACATAGCTGTGTGTTCTACATTGCTGACAGCTGGCCAAAAAAAAAAAAAAAAGAAAAAAGTAAAAACTCTCTTATCATGGGCAGAAATCCCACTGACATTAAAGATAGTTTAAGTTAGTGGTCTATAAAAGAAAAGAAACAACCAAACTAAAAACTTACAAACATCAAGGCTTTTAAAATCATTGATCGAATATCCACTGGTTTCATTCCCCTTACCCTAATATGTTTTCTGAGACTTAAATCCTTGTCCTTGGGTAAAACATCAACATAGAGTAAAGAGCAGCTAAAAACTAACACCTGAGTCAAGTCAGCTAGATTTATTACAAATTCTGTTCACATAACAGTATGTTCTGGAAGGACTTAGCTGTTATTTAACTTATATCTTTGTTCTATCAAAGATGCTACAGTGAGAGTCAACAAAAAAGTCAAACAATTAGACAAAGAAATGACCAACATTTTAAAACATTAAGCCATACGGTCTTGTTTGATTTTAATATTCTTATTGAAGGAGTTCTTTCTTTAGTCAAGTAATGTTTAAAACTGGCAAGAAATTCTTCTCATTTTAAAGTTGCTTAAAAGAAAGGGTAGCAGGTTTTATGGCAAACAAAAAAATTAGGAGAAAGTTTCTCTGGCACATTATATCTGACTTCTAATCTAACAATGCACCTGAGGTTATGGAAGGGTGGCTTAAATTGTAACATCCTATTGCTCATCATGGGTCCTATATAAAAAACAAACAGTGCACAAAATATTTCACAAAATATTAAGTTAATAATTTTTATGTTTTACAGATAGCCTATCAAAATGCAAAATAAAAGGCTCTCAAATTCCTCTTGTAAAGCTTGAAGACTGAAATTCATTCCTTGAGAGAAGAAATAGAGACACTTGAAAATTATTCACGGAAGACCTCTCTTATGGTAACAGTGACTTCTCAAATTGCCACCACCAAAAAAAATAAATATTTGCAATGTTGACAGAGCCTTCAAACTCTAGTAGCATTCAGATGCCTCACAGAGCAAAACCACATAAGCCCCATGACACTGGCAAACAGACTGCTACCTTGTTCTTGCTGTTAGATGTCACTTATTTCTCTTATTGCCTTCTTCAGCCAAGAAATACACATTAAAAATTTTAATTCACACTAAGAATTCAGTAAATATAATAATACACTCACCCTACCATGCTTATGCATACAGAAGTTTTCATTTTCATCATGAAGGACAATTACTGACCAATCCTACATTTTGAGACTATTTGGATAATTTAATAAAGCTAGTATGTGGCTGTAGTCAGATATTAAACTGGTGCTTATAAAAGATATTGCCTCCTGATACAGTTTAGTATTTTGTACTATTCACAACAGTTAACAAAGGTCTGTCAGACTGTACTCTTAGTTAATAACCTAAAGCCAGTAAAGCCAGCTTACTATTTTGGGTGGAAAATGAGAGCGCAGAATTTGAATGCTATTAAACAAATGCAATTTTGAGTTGAAAATAATCAATGTATAAAGAGAGTCATTACCCAAATATAAATTTGGATTCTTAAAAGTAATTAAAAAAAATCCATTATGAATACTGTGTAAGCACCTCTTATTTATAAAATTAAACATCAATAGAGTAAAAGTTACTTCTCTAAATATGATACTAAAGCATACGTACAGGTACAAAATAATTTGAAATCAAAAAAACAACTCTTGCAAAAGCATATTATTATACTAATCTAATTCAAATTAGAATGGCAAATACATAAAGCAATGAAAATCAGAGCTTTAAATAGCAGAAAATATTTTTAAATTTGAGTAATAAACAATAAATTTAAACTGCAGACAATGCACATGTCACTGTCTGGAAAAACTCATCTACATTGCCATTAATTTAAGTGACTTGTTCTGAGTTTGCAACTTATGAGTGATAATTCACAAGGTTTAATCAATAAGTAGAGCTATTAGTCATATAATTTCATGTCTAGATTCTGGTGAGACCTTCTTTTTTGCTCCCACAACCATCCCTGTCATTGTGGTTATTTCATTTTTAGACATCACAAAATACACCTAGGACCTAAATTAAACAGCACAGTCAACATTTTATTAGGGAGAATGTTTAAATATTTTCTCTAATCTCACAGGGGAAAAAAACCCAAACACTTCGCACAGAAATATCCATCTTGAAAACAACAACAAAAAGTTAACAAATAGATTTTGTTTCTGAGGGCAAGGCTGAATTAAATAGTCATAGATTTTTGTCTCAGTTATTTTAAATGGAATTTAGCTGTAAGCACAGATAGCTATGCTTCAGCAATTATTCAGTTCAGTAGAGAACAATTTGCAGGATTAGTCAATCTACATTAGCTGTGTCAACATCTGTGGGATTTGCATTGACAGCAATTCATAAATCTATCACCTGGAGTGCAAGAATACCTTCGCAAATCTATGTTATGCTAGAGTACCATTCATGCAGAATCATCACTTCCCCGCCTCCTCATTAACAAGTAGTTTTCTACTTACAACATTTAGTTCCCTTTACATTCCACTCCTACCAAAACCAAAATACAGCACTAGAATTATTAAAAAAAAAAAAATCCTTTAACTTGGCCTCTCTTTAAAAAAAGCTGTTAAAGAATGAAAGTATTTCTCAGGTGATGGTTTGTATTTTACCAGAAGTTACCAATATCTTTGGATTAAACTGCAGCAAGGAGAACCTTTCTCTACTGAAATGTGTCAGAACAGACTTGCTGTGTATTTGAAATATTATTTTACCCCCACGGTTATATTTCCTTGTCGTACACATTAGATTTCCTCATGGTGCCCAAAACAGAGACTTGAAACCTGGACCCTCCGATTAGACCAAACCAAAAATAACTGAAAAATTCTTCTGCAAAATTTATGCTTTTTTTAAAAAAAAATCTGTTTAGAAATATCGTATCCCTTTATTTTAAAGATACTTTCAAAAGTACTTTATCAACTGAGATGGTCAAGTTCAGGTCAGTGCCTTATACACATCTTACCACATAAACAAACAAGCACTGCATTCTGACTGCTATGGATTCTGAAGTTCTCATCGCATCCAATATTTTGCCACCACAAACGAAGTTAAAACTGGGATAACAATGTCCATCTTTAATCCCAAATACTTATTTTGGTGACACTGCTTGAGGGATAACTAGGTAGAAGACGGGAAGAGAAGTAGCTAGAGCTCTTTAATGTATTCAGAGCTCTATGTACATTCTATTGACAAGATGATAGTTGAACAAATTCAGATCAAAAAAGCTGTTCTACTCGTATACTCCAGAAAGACTCACAACATTCTTAGCATTAAACAACTGCCTTAAATCACCACTGCACTAAGGCAGGGGACCATCCTAGAAATATTTACTCTGTAGTTGTCTATCTGTTATTAAAAAGAGAGGCAGTCAGTAAACTACATGAATTCAATGTTTTTCCCTATTTAGGTTTCTCATGTGTCATGAATTTCATGAATCTGCACTTACAAGTTTTACAGCTTCATCTTACCTTGCAAAGAAAACTGATGTTAAAACCAAGGGACTGTGCATTTCTGGAGCCAGAGTTCATGTAGTTTCCAAGGAAGAGCACTAACTCTAAAAGCTTACTAAAGCTTTCACTCTTCTTCAACTCTTCACAAGCTAGTGTAACCGCCATAATGTCAGGTTTGATATTGTTTACGTGCTCTTCAAACATAAGCTTGAAAAGGATCCCATTAAGCCGTGACCGCAACATTTTCACTGAACTCATCTACAAAATAAAAAACATTAAATCAGAAGAAAAAAAAACCCAAAAGCTTATTTATGCAAAATAGCTTATATTAAAACACAATATTGTGCAACCAGCAAGACTACAGTTTCTGTATGTTTTCATTGCCTATCTTATATTTCCAGGAATCCGTACCTGCCCACAGGTATTTTTCCCCAAACCGTACACTTTGCCTGAAAAAAATTCAGTGAAGCAAAACATTGAAAACAAGCAAGTCCTTTGTGTTACTAAACCATTTAACTCGTGAATTCCAAACTCACTGGCAAGAAATGCACACTGCCAAAACTCTTCCTCCCAGCAAAGGGCATGTAAGCCAATTCTACCAGTTAACAAGAATCGAAGGTCAGCCTGAAGGTCCATGTGGCAAACATTTCATCGCCTGTCCAGTGAAGTTACCCTTGAACTCTGCTATTTACCTATTTCCTAAAACTAAGCTTCTTGGTTTTTCTTCCTTCAGGAATGGTACAACAATCTCAAGTGTGTGTGCTGATACCAGCACAAATGCAAACAGCTACACTTCAGTCTGATTAAGCTAAAGATTTATACCTTCCATTTTTAGACTCTTTTACCAAGCTGACGCATAGCTCTCGACTGTGGCTCCTGAGAGACCATGAATTCTGAGAGGCCCTTGTGGAAGGACTTGGGAATATCTAAGTGAGTTTGAGACACACGAGATCAAGCTTCACTAGTCAGATATTTCTATAAAGCCAAGGTCACATTCATACCATTGTTGATGAAGTATTTTCTGCCATTGTACTGATGTGAGCTGTTAATTGTGGTATTTACAGATGACATCAGTGCTACATCTAACAAGGTGTTTACTTTTACAGTCTTTAATTAAAATGAAACCCAAATTGGGTTTTGTTCAGTTATTATCTAGACTTATAGCAAGTTATAAAATAATATGAATCCTATCAGTATTGTTAGTCACCAAATAAGCCAAAAGGTATTTTAAAGATACACTATAATCTATTCGATCCTAAGACTTTTCAAGTTCACACAACCATCAAGTCCCAGTCTGTGTATCCCAAAGAATAATCAGATTCTGGAAGTGAATAAAGAGGTTTTAGGTGAAACTGAATTTATATAAAAACCAATATACCTAGAGATACTAAAGTAAGGATATACTTCCAGTATACTTTTTCAGTTGTGATCCCATGACATCATGTCTTGTAGGCAACATACTGCTTGCTTTTTAACCTCTTGTCTTTTCTGCCCTTTAAACAAATTTTGTAAAACTACTGCCCAAGATATTATCACCTTTATGTTCAGACTCTTTGCAGAGGTAGTACAATACTCATTCCTTCCCAACCTGATAAAAAGATGGCAGGTTATAAATCACAGCATGGTAACATGGTAAATGACAGAGATACTGAAAAATATCTACAATAGTGATTCATTAGTTTAAATCCCCAAGACCAATGTCATTATGCTAGCTACCAAAATATGTCCACGACTTTCATATTTTGCACAAGTGATCAATAATATTTCCTCCTACTTAGCAGCAGAGTGTAATTCACAAGAGATATTTAAATTTAAGAAGAAAAGACATACTGAAAATTTTTAATCCATTTAAAAATTTTCATTTCAATGCAAGAATGGTTACCTCCTAAATCTAACTCCTAATTTTAATTATCAGAATACAGAAAGATTTCTCTCCCAAGGTATTCACTATTAGTGGTGTTCCTGAAGCACTTTGTCCCCCTGAAAGAAAAGTTTTGTTATATGACAAATTACAGATCTTAGCTATCAAAACAGAAAGATTTTTATGTGCTCCTGTCCCTGTTGCCCAAAGCTTTACCATGGCTCCTTAAGGAACCATGATTTTTCTATTGGTGTTACACACCACAGACAGCTACCAGGACCAGCAACAATAACTTCCACAGGAAAGACTTGAATAATGATGAATTCATACTAAAATGAACATAAATATGAAGGCACTCCAGATGGTCTCAAACAATTCACGTGATCAGACTGGAACAAGGAAAAGGAAAGGATCAGAAAATAAGTGTTTCAGCATAACTTGCAATCTTTTCTTATGCAACTCCATTGTCACAAACTTCTCTGTGAGCCTCTTTAAGCCAACATCATGCAAAATCCTGAAATATTCTTCTAATCATTCTGTATTTGAGAAATATCATACTGAAAACATCTGCCTTGAAAGGATCTACCTTCGCTGAGCTGCAGTAGATGGAATTAAAATTAATCACGTAATTTGTTTTAACTTTTGTAGAACAATCTCCAATTACTGATTTTACTCAAAATTGCACAAAAAGCTTGTCAAAAGCTTTAGATCCTGAAAACAAAGTGCAGCAAAACACATATAAACCAACAGAACAGCATGACTGAAATACTTGTGAAGTATAATCCTTTATAATACTTCAGCCAATTTGTACTTTCTTTTTTTAATGCTTTGAGGTGTCATGGAACACTGACCATTTATTTGTTTTGCAAGGTAGTTTGATCCCAAACCAGTAGTAAGTTTTAATTTAATTTGCTGATCTGTATAATATTTAAGAAGCATCTTGACAATAAGAGCTGTTTCAGGTGGGTTGTTTCCTTAGAATTCAAACCATTTTTATATACATTATTCTCTTTATGTCCCCACCCTGCCCCGTTTTCTCTTTCATATGCATGTTTCCAAAAACGTATCTTCAATGGTTGATGAACATATTGAACTTAAAGGAATCTTCTGAAAACAGGCAAAGTGCAAAAATTGTATTCACTGAGAAAAAGGTCAAACTGTTTCTAGTTCTAAAAAATTAGCGTCAAAGGCATATAAGAAACAACACATTCAAATAGGTGCATGTAACAGCAAGCATTAGCTTTCACCACAAACAGTTAAAGCAGCAAGAAAACTGGGAATTTGTTTTCCAGCTGTGAGCACTGAACTGCGTGTCATTATTTCCCCTTCTGAGCTTTCATAAAGGTCCTTGTCTGAATTCTCTACCTAATCAAGTTCTTTACTTTTTTATTATCATCATTCAATTCTCAAGCCCTGTATTAAAACTAGGATCAAAGGTTATTGGAGAAAGAGGCAAAAAGCACAATTAAATTTGCCTCATTTCTTAAGGAAAAAAGCTGACATTCCTATAATACAAATTTGTCAACTTAGCCTCTTACCTATAATATATTAAACAGTTAACTTCTTTTTTCTAGCAACGTTCTATAAAGATTAATTTTTCAGCAGCTCTAGAAATTGCAATGAGGCAAAACAAGTGGCAAATAAATTCAATTAAAATGACTGAATGACTCTAAACTAATGCAGGTGCAATAAACTTGTACAGTTCTTCCCACTTCATCTACCTCCCAGCAAGGACTGTTCAGGAGAGGTAATCCAGGTTATACAGCAAAAAGGGTCACAGAATCTGCATCTACTCAGTGAAACTTACCCTCTTGCATTAACAATGAAATTACTGATAACTCAGCTGAAGGCATTTTTGCATTCATTAGAAACCAGCAAAAAACCACCAAAACCCAACCCTTCCACTTTTCCAGAACACACACCAGAAAGGGAATTCTTTGGTCAGTTCCAGGCACTTGTTTTGTTGGTTCACTAAAAAGATATTAACTAAGATTTACACCACATAATTGTGGGGTGATCTTTTTAAAAGTGGTAATGTTCTTCTTAACTTCAAAACTCACAGTTGGTGGTAAAGTGGATAAAGTTTTTTTGAGTTTAAGTACCACTAACACTGCAAAAGATTTTATTATTTTGTTTTTTTTAGCCTGTCCTGAGTTGACAGGAAATAGTGGGTAGTCACACTTTATAGCACAGATGAACCTTATGCTTTTATAATACTTAAACTGTTCAACTGGTACCAAAATTGAAAGCAAGTATCCTTATTGAAGTTGCAGCTCTTCCCAGAACATTAAAAAAAAAATAAAATTAACTCTTACCCACAAGTTTCACATTTAAAAATCAGAGAACATTCTGCCTAGCTTTTTTAATGTTATACAACTGATTCAGTTAATCTGTTTTTCTTGCTCTGCTTCAATATCACTGCAAACTGTTCTTTATATGAAGTTATATTGCCTTTTTTGATTCCAGGATATAACTTCGAAAACAGATCCAATAACTAATTTGACTATATAATTGATTTTAACTTTTCATGTAAAGGAAAACTCAATTCTAATTTTCATTGACATAGCTGAGTATTAAGTTAATTGATTTCTTCTAATAAGTTAATAATTTGCTAAGTATAGTTTTTCTACACACATTTTAAGCAACTTATTGCAATCTTTATTAAACTGATGGGCACAGTGATTATCCAATTAACATCTAATAATTAACATATCTAAATTTACATACAAATAAGGGTACACATTTTAAATACTATTTAACAGTCTTGCTGTCTTCTTCTATTCCTAAACATATTCGTAACATCAAGGTTAGGATTGTTAATGCAAAACTCTGAAATTAATTCGACACATAGCGAAAAAGGACTCAAGTCAAGTAAAGAGCTTAAGTTCAGCTGCATTTCTTCCACTTTAATGGATTGTTCAATTAAATCAAAATTGGAAATGAAATCAGCATTTTTAGTAGTATTAATGCACTTAGAGGCCTCTAAAAATAAGACAGAATCACTCCCCATAAGGAAATGTAATATTTTTTATTAGACCAGATGGTAAAGTTGAATAAGCAAACAAGCTTCAGGAAACACAGTCCCTTCATACGGCAAACATCACCATTTGGAGATGTTTGATTAAGCAGTTTTTTCTAATTAATGTTCCATTAAATACTTTTAAATTCTTGACCAACTGCAAAAGTTGAGAATTCCTGAAAGGAATGAATCGACGAAAAAGTGATCACGACTATATTAGTACTGTCAGAAAATAAGGATACTTTTATGACTTGTTCAATACAATCGAGTGAAAAAAACAAGGACCATTTACTTTCAATCGTAATAATCATAAATCAAATAAATGCATGATCCCCGGGTATGTAAGACAACCAATAGAGATGATAGAGCTTCCCAAGTGACTTTCATTTATAATTGTATAATTTTCTGGGAAACAAACTGCCAGCAGAATCAGAATGATTACAAGAAGGAAACAAATCATACTACACTATAAAAAGAATGAGGAAAAAAGAGTTAAGTAGCAGACCTGATAGACATCTGATAAAGAAAAAAAAAACCAAACACAAACAAACTATCCAACAGTGGCAAAAACTCAAGGCTACTCCTCTCCACTCAAGTGGTTTTCAGATATCTATCAGTAAAACAAATTGACATGGATTCAAGCTCTGGTAAAAAGTGTACTAAAAACACTTACTATCTACACATACTTAACTAATTGTATATTGGCAACTTCATTAAATGCTTCTGGTTTACCACTACATAAGCCAAAGAACTATTCTTCCTAACCTGCAGTCTTCTGAATTGGAGGTAAATAATTTTCCAATAACGAGAACAAAAACATTCTCCAAGTGTTCTCATATACTTAAGTTTTGTAGGATCTCAGTACAATGATAGAAAACTTAATTTTTGCACTGTCATTCACTCATCGTGCAGCCAATTCACATGCAAACAGTCAAACTAGAGCATCAGTTACATTCTTTCACTTATCAAATTCACACTCATCCAACCAAGAAGCAGCTGAATTCGTAGCAAAGAGTTAAAGAGATTTATTATTTGCAGGTTTTCTTTACTTTAGGAGAAAGATTTCCACTGTCTTGGATCAGCCTTTTGATTATCTATAATAATTACACCTGAAATTGATTTTCAGTCTTTCATTTCCAGCATCATATACCCAAAATGAAAAGGCCATTAGTCAACTATGACCAAATTGGCACAAAATGCAAAACCTGATCCTGCCTGTCCTAGGCCCCGCCAAAATTTCAGACTAGGTGATTAACAACGTTGCAGACATAAATGAGTGTCTCTCATAATACCTTCTGCACAGAGGTAAAACTGGGGAAATAACTTGATCTACAAAAAAACAGCCAGCACATCATCTCTACATACGTGGCTAGATATAGTTACCCCAATTCTTAAAAACCACATGCTTCTATGAAAATCTAGGCATAATTTATTAAAAAATAAAATCAATACCCTAAAGTTTGTCAGAGAAGTCATTGATATCTTTAATTATCTAAATCCTCTACAAAAATCTCACTAGGTGAAATTATGTATGTGTGCGTGTGCGTGTGTGTCAAAAAGCCCTCCACACTCAAAAGGCACTTCTGAAGCCAAATTATGCTCAAATCCAGAGCTTTTTAGTAAGAAGCTGGTTTCACTCTTTCCTTTCAAGAGACCTCTATTTCTCTTTTAATACATTTTAATGTACATAACACCATAAAAATCCAGCAAAAGCAAACCTAGCTCCTGCGGAGTTAGGGATGAATTCTAAACACATTAGGCTATCATCATCGGAATAATCTTTTAGACTGACAAAGTGAAAACAGGAACTAATTTGCCTAAGGACTTATCAGGTATTTGGAAGACCAGAAGCAGAAAAAAGAGTCTTCCACATCCTCGCTTAATACTCTGCATCAGACAATCAACTACCAGCACATATTAGGGCAACTTATGCAAATTCTATAATTTGATTTGGAGACAGGTTCTAGCCATTATAATACTCAGTATCCCAACTTCTGGAATAGCTATATGTATTGAACACTAGTAAAAGCAACAGAATACGATCTACAATTTCAGTTCTAATATGAATCCACACCTCTTCTACAGCAGTTTTGCAAGTTTCTGTGTGTTTGTATATATACATACACATTTTATACGTATATATGCATACATACATGTATGCGTATATACACATGTACACATAAAATATACACACAAACTTTTTTTTTTAATGAAAGCGTAAAACACGACATGAGATATTTTGGGTATATTAACTCTTTCAGCTGTTTACAGGTTTTGATACAGCATAATAGTTTATCAAAGTTGTCGATGCCATTGATTTAATGGGTCTTTTATGACTTCTTGGCAATGTAACTACTTGAACCTACAGTGTTCTCCATAATTGTTTAATAAACACACAAGACTTGCATACAAGCCAAGACAGTCAGACAAAAGATTTGGTTTGCCTGTTGCTCTTAACTGCACACTATAATTCTTCCAGAAAAACACCTAATATGTATTTTCAGAGATTTTTGTATTATTACTCATCAATAAATAGATGGTAACTTTTCCTACTGCAGGACTTGCAAAAACATTCACCAAAATATTTTAAACCTAAATTTTTTCTTTTTAACGTATTTGACAAAATAGAACTCTCCAGTTAATTATTGCACTAATACATACCACAACTCCAAATTGTTCTGGCTCAGCAAGATCATTATATTCATCCTTTAATTCGGCCAAGGCATTGAGTTCTTTCTGCTCAGGAAGATTCTTCACTAGGTTCTAAAACAAACAAGGCATCATATTAAATTTGTTATATTAAACTAGCTGAGATCTTAAAATAACATGCTTAAAATACCACAACATGGAAATGCACGAGGAAATTATGGGAAGCTTATTTTATTTATGCAGCTTTAACACTATATAAACATTAAATCAAACCAGTAATTATTTAATACAGATATCAGCACTTCTGTTACAGTCTCTAATTTGAAGAATGCCTTCTCTGTATTAAAAAGTTAGACAACACTCCTTGATGCTATCAGACCCTGAAGAATTATACTCTATCTACAATCTTTTCTTAGCCCTCATGATTGCATCTTGCTCATTAAGTATTAATTAAGAATTAACTGATCTGTGTAAAGCAAGACATTCAAAACAGCTGTGCACAAACTTCACTTAAGAACACTTTACACACCAAAAAAAGAGCAACATCTCAAAATTGTACAGATCTTCTGGATGACAAGTATAATGGAACTCAGTAAAAAGTAGAACTTGCTTGAAATCTTATCCATATCCCCAAAGGAAATTATATGATCTTGACATCTCAAAACACAGATATGCTAAATGTATAAAATATATATATTAAGGCTGAAGAATACTTTAAGAAATACTCAGTAAAAGTTTAGGTTGTATTTAAATTTTGATATATATGTTAGTTGAAAACAAAAAAGTAATTCTTCAAGGGAAAAATAGTAGACATTTACATTCAAGCAAGCTAGCAAGAGTCAATAGGCCTTTTTTGTTCAAAAAGGTTCATAAATCTTAACATCAAAAAACCAAAGTGAATTAAAATATTATTGATATGATTACACTACAACTTTCCATACACACAGAGGGTGCCCTTCATTTCATTTCCAATCTCCACTAACCACATTTGTTTATATTAAAGAATTGTGACAGGAAAATTAAGAAGCAAAAATGACATAATATTTTAGATACTGGATACGGGTTCCAAAACACTGTAGTAACTTGGAGGCAAGCATGTTCCTGTGGGGTTTCAGAGGGCAAGTACTAGCTACTGAAGAAATCAAAAAGAAATTAATTGGAGACATATACCTATAGAAGAGAGGCAGAAATACCTCCAGACCTAGGTGAACACAGCATCCCTCCTGCTTTCCCACTGTGGCCCTTAGGGTGATTTTTTTTTTTGGGGGGGGGCCCCAATTGCCTAACCCATAGTAAAAGGATGCAATCTGTTTCTGTGACCTAGGGGATTTATAGATGCTTACTATGCATACAGGGGCCAAAGAAGTAGTGCATTTCTGCTATTAGTAACTTCAAAAATCAACATGAGATTCACTCAGCTCCACAGTGCAACGATTCCTGTACCAAATAACTAAGAAAAAACACGCCATCACACAGAAATAATTTTTTCTTCTACACAAACACAATGAGTACCAAGGTACTGAATAGAAAAGGGGTAAGTCCATATGTTCTTCAACAAGAAGTTTCTATTTTATGAAGCCACCCTCTGAAACTTGCCTAAGTAAATGGTAGAACCACCGTCAGGTTTAGAGGTTTACTTCCAACAAAGTGTCTATGGAATATGCAATTCTATAGCATTAATTACTACACAGATTTTAGTAAAGATACAGTAATGTGTTACAGCTACAAAAAATTGAATCTTTTGATAATTTCTGCAACACTAGTCATAGAAGTAAAACATTTCAGAACATGTTCCTTTAACTTGAAGCTCTTTGGGTTATTAGCACATCAGTTCTCCTCCTACCAGAAAAGGTGCATTGCCACGTGTTCCCATAAGATAGGAAAAAAATAGAAGGGACATGCACATTGACACTATCAGAGAACCGGTAACGACTGTTTAGGTCTATGTCACAAAAAGACTCTGATATGAAAAAAAGTTACGTGCCTTTTAAAAGCAGAAAAGCAACCAGCGCTACAGAAGCTTTTTTCCCCCAGATATAAAAATCTTAATTGGAAAAGGCCTGTATTATTAGAGGTACACACATCTTATTTTTAGAACATATTAATCTTGCCATCAGTCTTGCAATACTGTTATTTGTTAGGAGAATTTCATTACTTATCACTCTGCCAGGCTTGATGAAGTAGGCATTAAGGTACAACTTTCAGAAAGGCACCAGTCTAATTTGTCAAATTTGCAAGTGATAGCTAACTTAATTCTCCGAACTGAAAGAATCAAACATTCACCCATCTTAATAAGGAAAAATAATGATGACAAGCAGTCTCATACAAGCGTCCCTGTTACAGAAAGACTTTTTACACTTACACCCTGGAGCTACCGAGTGTCTGAGCATTCAGAGTTCAATATACTTGACAGAAATAAGCATCAGATTCACCTGGATATCATACAATTAAGCTATGGCATCATGTTTAAACTTAAGCATGCCTCCTTTCCTATTAACCCAAAACCATGTCCCACAAATTTCTACTTAAACAAATATTAAGTATCTGTAAAACATTCTTGCTCATTTAATTGACTGTTTAATCCTGGTAAAGATCAAAGACATGAACTAACTAAATATTGTATTTTTTTTAACCTATTTTCATTAGGTAGACTATTTACCAAATGCTGTCATTAATTATTTAACAGCATTTGTAAGAAATGTGTATTTCATTACACATTAATAAACTTACTACAAAACATTATTTTTCCATCAATGTAAAAATACAAGTACCTACTACTAAAACTGCCTTTTTTTTTTTTTTTTTTTTTTAGCCATGCCACCAAAATCTGTTAGCATGCTTGATCATTACTTTTTCTTCATCCACACTCCTTTATGGTCTAGAGCTAACAGACCAACTCATTTTACTGTCAGCTTCTACAGAGAGTTTGGCTCTACTAGCACTGCAGCACCCTAAATATATGTTTGAATATGTTTACTTTCATTAACTGTATTGAATAACTGAAAACGAAGCTCTAAAGCATGCAGTGATGACATACTCCAATCCTTGTCTGTACTTTAGGAAACAGAGGTTCATAATGTATTCATGATGATGTGGGTTTAAATAAAAATAAAAATGGTTTACATAAACACAAGAAGTAGTAGAAATCTAAGGCTGACATTAAGAGGCTGAAACTATCACTCACTACTCTCTGTCACAATACCCTGAATTCTGCTAAACATGATGTTTGACAACTGTATGTTTACAAGAACTTTATCTCAAAGACACACTGGGATTTGAGAATATTTTTTTCCTACCGTGTTTTTCTCATGGAAGAGTTACAACAGTATAGAGTCTACCATGTACTCAAACTGATTAATCCAATTAATTTTAATAAGTATCACAACATAAGTTTGAAAAGCAGCAAGAAACAAGGACTTGAGAAGCATAACTGAAAAAGCACTTTTCCTATACGCTCAGTTATGCTATACCCATTTGGCTTTCACCACTTTGATACTTAGAACAAAGCAGTTTCCACATGTGCATTTTTATAAAGTACAAGTTTTTCTAAGCATGAAAGAAAGCAAGGTTTGCTTTGTAAATTTTTTCCAAACAGTAGTATTGAAAACTGTTAAACTAGTAAATTAGTTAATAACTCAGTCAGAAGATTAGAATAAAAATAAACCAGAACAGAATGAACACAAAATAGATGATACAGCCCATTTACCCCAGCACAGTTCTAAGAATATCTTTAGAAACACAGAAGGAATCTCTTCCGTGTTACCAGCTAAGTCTCCCCGCTACTAGAAGCAACTATATCACACCGTTCCTTGAAGAAGTGGGCCAATCTCTATATCCTCATTTTTTTGATGATTATAGGCACCTCAGTTTCTTGATATTGCATTCACGATAAATTCATATACATTTATTCTGGTGCTAACATTGCCTTTTACTTATGCAACTTCATTTTTCTCCCCAATGCACATCACTCTTCTCCCCATATAGTTATAATGTAGTCATATTCCCTCTCAGCTATTTATATTCCTAATCTAATCAAGCCAATCTTTTCTAGCCTCCTTCTGTAGACTGTTTCTCCATCCCTCAATCACTGTAAGTAGTTTTTAAGTTCGGCTTCTCCATTTTAAATTCATTTTTGAGAAATGTACCAAGTATCTTAGATAAGGTCTTAGAATTGCATTATTCAAAAGCATAATAATTATCCTCTCTACTGGAAATACTTATCTGATACACCCTGCAATCACATTTGCCTTTTTTATAGTGTACCGGCTCTGGCTGGGATGAAGTTAATTTTCTTCACAGCAGCCCATATGGTGCTGTTTTGACTTGTGACCAAAACACTGTTGGTAACACACCGGTGTTTTAGTAACAGTGCTTGTGCAGCTTAAAGGTCTTCTGTTTCTCATTCTGCAAGTGGCCAGAGTGGGCAATCTGCACCTGTGGGCAAGTGGTTGGGACCGGGTGAGGGCTTAGCTGCTCCACAAACAAACAGCTACACCGCAGTGGCAGCTGTACTTGTCCTGTTGAGCACAGACTCTCTAGTACCTCTCCTCAATCCTTTCCAACTGATAAGCAACCATTACATTAGCTTCCAGCATTTTACAATTAACATGTAAGATGATGACCTTGTACTTCACCATAACACATTACATCCTATTTCTATTAATCCAGGTCTCAAGCTATCTCTACGTTTGTTACAGAGATAATTATACCAATATGAAACTATTCCGCATTTGAGGTATTCAAGGTGGGGTTTTTTCCTCCCTATTGATTTTTGATTTTACTAATCCTGTAGGCTTCTCAATCAAATGATCTGATATCCCTGATCAATGAACATGAACTTAAGACTTCTTACTTATTTCCAATCATGTGCTTATGTTTTTTGTGAGAAGACAGTCTTACTCAGGCCAAAGACAGGGAAGGAGGAAAGGGTAAATAGAGGCCCAGTATGTTAGCTAGAATGTGAATCTGTGTATGGTATTAAAATAAACCAATTCAACACCAGTATTGCTGTTGTGCTACATTTGCATACCATGTCAGGTTTACATGTTTCTCTGCTGCACTCTCTCACTGCCCAAAGATCATGAGGAACAGTGTACACACTTGCTCTCCTCCTACTATGAAGAAATCGGAGAGGGATGTAAAGAAGCTGTACTCCATACTTTCTTTTCTCCAGCTGAGGGATTTTAGGTTCAAAATAAGACCAAACCAGCTTGCAAGCAGGTTTATTTTACAAATGTTTTTTTGGGTTGTAGCAGTATCCTGAAATATTCAGGTAGTTTCATCTATCACTAGTGACAATCTGAGTTGTTTCCACAAGATGACTGATGAAACTTCATTACCCACTAGCCTTAACCTGGTAAATGCTTGCCTTCAAAACTGAACAGCTAGAATTATCTGATATTTCCTCCACAAAGGGAAACTTCATAGAGATTTAGAAGTACTTTTGTTAACAGTGTCTTTTAAAAACAGTTTTGCGATCATATTCAAAAGTAGAAGTGAAATTTAAAAAAAAAAAAAGGTAAACACAACCAATACATTTGTAGCTGACATCCAGAAAACTCTACACCATTCTTACATTTGAATTCTTATACCTTCACTGCATTTTTATGTGAAAAACAAACTACGAACAAAGCCAGAAACATTTTTACATACCTGAATCAAGGATTCACTCAGCTTCTCTTCATCAACCTCTAAAATGATATTTTTTATTTCTTCATAAGGCAAACGGAAAGAACCCAAAAATATTGCTGAAATTCAGTAATAAATAATTAGAATCAAAAAGATTGATGCAAGGCGGCAAACAATTTCTAGCAACTCAAAAATCGTACCTTGATCTAAATTAAGATGATTCACAATTTCAAAGTTTTCTACATAAAACAAACAGTACCTGAGCCACACTGTTGCAGTTCAACTTATGAATTTCACTTCTCAGATATGAAACTATGACAACAGTTTTAACTGATTAATCAGCCTCAGTTGCTCCTTTGTAGTGTTACTTAGCTCTAGCAATAAATCCTATTTCTATGAATGGCAACCTATCTGCATTATTACCTAAAGAGACTTATTCAGCCCCTAGAAGACTGTAGCTATTATTTTTTTGTTTTCATAACCATGTATGAATAGCTGTACTGCATTTACAATTGGTTGAGTGACATTTACATGACATTCTAGAAAAAATTCCATGTCAAAAGGATAATGAAGAGCTGGGCTAAGACCAAAACCCAATACCCTAACTCTACCATGTTTTAGGGTAACTAAACTTTTACAAGGGACAATGTATATCATATACCCTTCAAAGATGGGAGTTCTCAAAGCAATTTGTTCTCAGGATGTATTAACATCTCAACAGAGCCCCATTCAATAAACTACAAAGCATCCCAACACAGATGGATTAGTATACCATTTTAATAAAGTGCTGTATATTCAACCTAACTACTGTGGCCAATTTTCCTGCATCCATATTTTCAAAACAAAGTTTTCTATAACTTGTGTCATAGAGAATTTTCTGCTTAAGAAAATGCGCTCATGGATGTGGTAATAAACAATGCACAGATTTAGTTTTACTCACTTCATTTGCCACAGGCATAGATGGACTAGTGACATTTTATGGTATTTCTAATTCAAATAAAAGAATCTACTACTCAATTACTGATTTACCTCTATAATTAAAGAGAAAAGCAGCAAGTTAATAGGTGGAGCTGTTTTCCTTATAATTTTTAGTAGTAGTAGTAGTAGTATTTGCACCTAACTTATCCTATTTCATAGTATGTTTCTCTTCAGAAGTCTAAACACTATCAAGGTCTATTTCCCCATCCTTCTAAACAGAAAAAACCGTTAGGAATGGTCTCTCAACCCCAACCCACAAAATTAACCAATGCTGTGCCTTTCCTTACACTTCCAGTCTAAAGCAATTAATGAAAGAATCAACTTTTTGCTACAAAAAAAAAATACAAATACAGTTCATTAACATTTAAGTCTACATCAATTTTCCACGTTACTTGAAGTTTTCCCAAGTTGTATAGTGATTTCAAATCATATGTAGGTAGAACACTTCCAAACTTAAGACTCATGTTCACATTAGCCATTTTTAGACAAAAAATATGAACATGTAAACAAAAAAGAAATAAAACATTTCAGAACAGTCATGTGTACATACTAATTAGATATTCACCTAATGCATCTGACATCACTTACATAAGTTTTGTGCTGTTTTTCCATCCAAAATTCTTAATTCTTTAATCTTTTTCTTTGACTGAGCTGCTTTCTTTTCTTCTGATTCTTCTACTGCTTTTTTAGCTGTAAAGAACATATTTATTAAATTTGGATTCATTATTACAACTGTTAAATCTAACAGACTAACAGCAACTCAGCTAGAAAACCATAATAATGCATCTAATTAGAATCACTTCAAGGCAAAATGAATCCATTGCCTCAAGGTACTGTAAAATATCCAAAGAAAGAAAGAAAATTTCATTTCACGTTTCTCCTAATTGTTAAGTGTTACTATGGCATTGACCAATTTTCCCAAGCACTATCAAAATACATAAATATATTTTAACCCACAAAATTTTTTATCTTCAGCTCCAGTTTATTCCAAGCACCTTTAAAAACACAGTGATTTGGTGTTACCTCAAAGCACGTGAATGCCCTCTATTGAAATATTAGTAACTCAAATATCATATGAAGTTCTTTATCCAAACCCAGTAAGATATATCATTTGATATTTATCACACTACACAAAGGTAGGTTTTTACTTATTATTTATGCTGTCACTAGTAAAGAGCAAAATCAAATGAGAAAATATCATATATTTTAAATTGTGGTTTTTTTAATTAGCCAGGATTACTACCCTTCTATTCAGTACTTAAAATTATATAGAAAGTGACATGGTATTGAAATATTTAAGATATATGCTGACTTTTTTGCATAACAACATACTTAATTTTCACAGAATTTTCTTAAATATTAAGTAAACCAATTAACAAGGATTTATTTCCTTTTAAATATCACATAACATATTTGGCACTGAAGGAATAGAAACTTAATGAGCTTAAGATTAATTAAGCTTAATGAACATTTCAAGTCATTCAAAAGTAACTGAAAAACTTGAAAGTCAAATTAAGAGGAAGTTTTAAGCAGACTACATACACCTTTCTTCTCTGAGCATTGTTTTTTACTGTACTAATTTCATCAGCATGAGTTTCATTACAGGTATCTCCTAAGAAAAGATGTTAATTTTTAGTTGAAGAATAACACCAAAGCCTCAGTTTCAACCTCTTAAAAAAAAAAAAAAAAGACAAAAACCACAAAAAAAACAACAAAACAAACAAACAAAAACAGAACAAAGGAAACAATTGGTTTCCTCCTTATACACATTACCACTAGAAAAACATCTGGCAGAAAATAATTCTACTGGGTTTATACCACTTGAATAATTAGTTTACCTTGGACATTTCCATACCAGCGTAAACTAAGCTAGTACAAGATAGTTCCCTCATCCCCAGCTACCTCTAAAAAGCCTATAGCAGAAAAAGCTAAACAAATAAGAGATTCAAGAGCAATGTAATACTTGCTCTTCCCTTGCCTCACTATTATTCTGCCAGCCTAACCACGTAAGATGACCAGCTTGCTTTATATTTATAAAAGGACAGAGCTACACATCAACTTGATAATACACAGATAATATTCAAAATAATTCCCACCAGCACTGACCCTTTAACTATAATGAACTACCCTTTAAAATCCTGAAGTGACACCCCATGAAATAATCACACCCTCATCACTAATTGTTCTCAATTAAACAAGGAAATAAAACCAGGTGCTCAACAAAACAAAAACCACTCAAGAGTTAAAAATCAGTTGTCTCATGAGAAGCCAATAACATTATGAGTTCTGTGATGTGAACAGAAGCCTAGATTGGTGTCTGTTGAGAAATGATTCAAGAAGACGAGTGACCTATTCCAAACTTCATCTGTTTAAGAATTAAACCCTCTGGATTTCCAGATAAGATGGGGTCGCTGAAGTGTTGAGCAACACATCCCCTCGCCATCAGCTCACAGAGTACTATACTTGTCACATTAGTCGTGAAAACTAAAACACAAACCTGTTCTGTAACCAGCTAAGACAATGCACACACAAAGCCAGGGTTAATTGTTTCAGTCTTGTGGCTTGCAAAACTGCAGAGGTAACAAAAATATGTAAAACAGAAAAAAACAGACGGTTTTGTTACCAAACATCACTCCACACAAACGTAACTTTCTTCCTACAGTGGTAATTCATGGACACCTGATCAGACATGGCGAGTGAGAGAAACACCTTTGCAAGCAAGAGTTCAAGGGCAAAGGTATTACATGAGCTCAACTCAAAACACATATTAAATTACTCAGCTACTACAGTATGAAAAAAGGAAAAGTGGTTTTGGGCATTCAGTTTTTGAGCATACAGTATTTTACAGAAAAAGACACACAGAGGATGGGCTGAGTCGGAATTCACAACAGTACCTCTGCCCGTACAGGGCAAACAACCGGTTTTTAGTATTATCCTTCCTCACTTGTTTCCAGACCGCATTCTTCTAGCAGTTGTGAAATTACTAACCACATTTAGAAAACAAAAGACCAAATGTTCAAAAGCTTTATAACAAACCATGGCTACTCTTACCTGCTTAAGCCCGAAGTGCTGTAACACCACCACTTACAAATCATCCATTTTATAAATATTTAATGTCTGGGTTAGATTAAAACTTTTCCATTTGAAAGAGACCAAAGATTCTTACCCTTACAAGCATGAGACTTTAAAGACTAAGTTAGCTTTATGCCAATTTACACAAAAAACCCCAAAAAACACACCAAAAAAAAAACACCCAACAAAACCAAAAAACCCAAACCAAAACCAAACCCAAAACCATGGAGAAATACTCAAAACCAGATGCTTATGCGACTGCAAGGTCACAATCCAACATCAACACCAATCTTACCAACCTAAGACGAGAATTACTAGAATTTCTCCCAACACAGTTTGACCCCTGCTTGAGATCACAGCAAGCAGAGAGCTATCAAAATCCATGCCCTTCCCTCTTCTGTTAGTGGCTCGCTCTCCCTCTGATCCCATAGTGTTATTTTATCAGTGACTCGATCATGACAGGCCATGGATTACAGAATTTTTTAAAATAATGAAGTAAATTAAAAGCTACTTGATACATTTCAGAAGCAAAATACTATTGCTGACCAATCTCCCCTTTTTCAGGTACTCCCTTCACAAGTGCCTGTTTAAAGATGAGACACTTTTGTTTGATGCCACAGAACCAAAGGGAGAGATGAAAAAAGGATTTTATAGCAGTCAACATAGGGTAGCTCAAAAAAGCAAGATGAAAAATCAATCTGGAAGCTAGAGCATCTGTATTACTTCATACAGACCTTGGAGTTTAGCGCTGTGATTATTCATTACAGAGCTTTGATAGTGGCACTGGCTTACATCTTCATGCAAAATCAGCTTGTTTTCAAACCGACAAGTCTTACAGACAGTACCTAGAGCCAGTGACAGTTATACCCAGGTTTTCATAACAGAGATGGTGGTATTTTAGAGCAAGAAAAAAAAAAAAAAGAAAAAAGCATAGCAGAGAGGAAATTTCCTTACTTTCTGACCACAACAACTAGTTAAGCAATAGGGCACTGAAAGAAACTGGTCAGCTCTCCAAGTTTGAAGCTTTATTCCACAGGGTCCTTCTCCCACCCAAATCCCTGCTGAGCTGGCCATCCACCTTCAAGTACCCTCCTTAGGTTTGCCTCTCTCGTTTCAGAATACATGACTAGCTTTTTCCCCACCTTAAATCAGGCTTGATCCAAATTCAGCCTTCCAAATTCAGGGCTCCCCTGTTTTATTTCCCACAACAGACTCACTAATCAAGCTCATGTCCTCCTCCACTGCCTTAGCAGCCCTGGAACAATGACAGAATCCTCCAGTAAGTGGAGGCCTGCCCAGGTACTCTAGCAAGTCGCTCTTTGCAATACTGACAAATATCTCCCTTAAGTTCTCAGTAAGAGAGGCCAGAAGCCCAAGTATTTTGTCACCACATGAAATAAGCCTGCATACCAGCAGAGTTCAGACTGGACAGGGCCTGTCAGGGTGTCCTCTCATATTCCAGATCATGTCTGTAATAACTGACAATGCTAACTCACTTCTGTTGCGTTGATGCAAAGTGTTTTCAAATCCCTTACCCTACATCTCTGATTTTCTTCTTGAAAGTTAATCCCTTTTCACACGTATTTATGTAGATGAACAGTTGGACTTATGATTTACACACACACACAGACACACACGTGTAGATTTTTTTGTTTTGAAGAAATGGAGAAAATTATGCTCTTGGTTGTTCAAAACTATTTCCCCATTCAGTTGTGAAGAAGAAAGCAAGCAGCAAGTGGTTTTTTAAAAAACCAATTAACAGTCATTAAAATGACAAAATACCCATTAATACCTAATTATCTTGCACAGGTTACACCTAAAAAACATTTTGGTTGAGTTTACTTTTCTTTACTGTCTACTGCAAGCAGACAGGAGAGAAAAAAAGAAAGAGACACCCGATATGATAAAGCAAAAGGAAAAAGGTAGTTTCAGCATACACAGATGTCTCTTTGAAGACCAGAAAACACAGACCTGAACACCAACATTACACAATCTACTTTTCCTTTTTTTAATTTGTATTAGAGTTCTATTTTGTTAGTAACAACATATTTGTTTATCAGTGTTGGAGGAAAAAAGCTGATGCAACATGCTGCAAGGGATTGTTTTCTGTTCACCTTCCATTAGGCAACACATGTGCAGCTCAAGTGTGTACCTTTAGTGATACCTTCAGCTGGGAACTAATTTAATCCCACAGAAAGTGCACTGCTTGAAACCCATGCAGGGTTTAAAGAAAAAAATGGTAACACTAAACAAAATGTTATGTAAGTTTAAAATACATTAAACAAGACTAATGATAATCATGGCAAAGAACACACACAAACATGGTGAAATACTTCAGAGACATAATTAAAAAAATTTACCACTAGTACTTTTGTATTTCTGGAGCGAAAAAAGTAAGCACACGTGGCTCTAAAATTACCATTTGACACCTGTTCATTAATTCAGCTACTGAATGGCATTAACAGTCACCATGACAAATTGTTAGAAATACATACAATTTTGCTTAATGTTATTGGAGCTGTTAAAGCATTTTACTCTGAGCTGAAACGTCCAGTTCATACTAACCTTCCCCTTTTTTTTAAATACACAGCGAATAATTTTAATAAAGAATCGACAGTAGAAACTGTCAGTTGTGAACATGATGAGAATGAAAATTAAAGGGGAGACAAAAAGGAGTACATTGAATTACAGTGTGAAGAAAACAGAGATTTAGGTGAACTTTAGCCTATCTGACCCTGAGCCTTAATCTCCAATTTCTCTTAAGTCTGTACTCACAGTGAACAAATGCCCTTATATTGTCAGAGGAAATGAATGTGTAATTTCGTCTTATTTCCATCTGGCAAGTGCCTTAGCAATTGCATTTAGTAGTATTTGACAGCAAAAGCAAATATACAAAAGAAATTAATTGCTTTATTATTCCCTTTACCTAAAAGAAGATCTACGGCTAATATAGGAGTACAGGAGAAAAAAAAAATTAAGCGTACACACAGTTTCAAGGGATGTAAACTATACAGGAGTATGCTTGAACAGCTGAAACTATTAATTGCACTGAGAAGTTAATTCAAAAAAAACCAACCCCATGTGATACAACCTGGTAGAAAAATGAAATAAGAAGCTAACGGTCTGTTTAGTCTGCAGAAGACTGAGAGGGGATCTTATTAATGCTTATAAATCTAAAGGGTGGATGTCAAAAGGACAGGGCCACACTCTTCTCAGTGGTGCCCAGTGACAGGACAAGGGGCAATGGGCACAAACTGGAACACAGGAGGTTCCATCTGAACATGAGAAAAAGCTTCTTTACTCTGAGGGTGGCCGAGCACTGGAACAGGCTGCCCAGAGAGGTTGTGGAGTCTCCTTCTCTGGAGATATTCAAAACCCACCTGCACACAACCCTGTGCAACCTGCTCTAGGTGATCCTGCTCTAGCAGGGGGGTTGGACTGGATGATTTCTAGAGGTCCCTTCCAACCCCTACCAATCTGTGAATCTGTGTGAATACCACTGAAAGATTAGAAGATATTTTGTAGCACAAAAATTCAGTTAATTCTACTGCAGCATAATAAAACTTCTTTAGGCCTGGCTAAATTGATGATATTGGGAAGCTAATGATAGTTTTCTATATCTGTGTTACTTCTAGAGGCACCCAAGGATGGAAATCAAAGTTAAAGAAAGTTGGAGGAAAGTCAAAATAATGTAGTCTCTAATTTGCACTTGTTCTCCCTCACCAGTACACCAGTGCCAAGTCTTTCCATTTGCCTAACCGCTACTTTCCACACTCAAATGAAACACCGCAGCAGTTCACACAAGTTAGGCCTAGACAGCACAAGCGGGTGAACTTCCACCAACCACTTGTTTCAGTGAAGTAGATGAAATAGGACCAACGTCTTGCTCCAGACAGCGGAATGAACTCTGGCAAGTTTTGCATGCTCAAGTAAACAGATAGACAAACCACGCAAATAACCTGTTGATCATCAAGAAGTGCAAATGGGTCCCAGAAGCAGCATCCCAAACGAGCAGATTCCTGCCAATGGCAACAAGTCAGAAAACAACAGCGCAAGCTAAATGGACCAGTGACCAAGGAGGTATTCTTTATCCAATCCTATAACCAATTAAACTAGAGAATATTCAATGGGTCCCAAAGGAGATTCTGGGAGATGCCGTGGTCCTGCACCTGGACTATGCATCGCACAAGCTGAAGCCACAATTTCTCTCCTGGACCATGTCATCTCTCCGGCAGAGCATGGACATCACACAACTGGTAAACTACATAAACTGAGATTGAAGTGGTTTGGTATCCAAATTCATTTATAGTCTCCACACTGTCATTTATTTCAAACTTTGACAAATGGCAAACCATTTCCCCAAATATCCAGAGACAAACGAAGAGCATTAAGAGATGCTGACCACGCCCTCTTGTCAATGAAGTCAGCAGCTGCCTGATTGATCTCATGTTTATTCCCAATCCCACCTGGCATTCTGCAGTTCACCTAAAATCACTCAGTTATCAATTCCTGCAGTAAAATTAATGAAGCACTCCTGCTGACACTCTGTCCTTTCTACAATCAGAAGAGCTAAATACCTGCTACAGCATTACAGCATTTAAAAAAAAAAAAAAAAAAAAAGAAAGAAAACAAAGAAAGCAAGCAACTGATCTGAAAGTAGATCTTAGTTTGAGCTCTCAGGACTAAAAAAATAAAACTGACAGGGGAAAAAGCCATAGAACCTTTTGCAATCTCGTATGTTTTTTGACTAATTAATGTAATCAAGCTGAAGGAAGTGACATCAACCCAACAGATTATGCTCTATGGAAGAAAGAAAAAAACCATGACTTAGTTTTACAAATTAGTTTTGTCAAAAAATAGCAGATGATCTATATTCCTATTATTCGTTCTTATAATACAGTTGATTGTTATTGTATTTGACCACTACATTTAATGACTACATGAAATGTTAATTTTTCTATAAAAATTACCCTAAAATGGTGATAACTAGTCTAATTTTTAAGTGCAATTTGAAAATCTGCATCAGGAACTTGTGCAGTAAAGTTGTACAGTTAAAGTGTATTTAATTAACCACTCCACACTGCAGTTGCTGTCAGCTTTCTATCAACAGCTTGAAATCAAAGTGGATGTCTGGGCCACAAATACTTAATTTACAAAAAAAAAGTGCCCCCATGCGATGGATTTTGTCCTATTAACCCTGCTAAAGACCAATGCAAAAGATGTCGCTTTTGCTGACAGTAAACAAATATTAACAGTTCATCACATATAAATGCTCACAGAAATAGACACAAGTACTCCTTCTGAACATTAGAAATCGAACAACAGCAGACAAACAATGATTAAACCGAAAATATCCTCAATGGGCCTACTTAACTGTGTTGTACGACATGCTGTAACAAGCTGGAAATAAAGCTTGTAGCCTTTTCCATGAACTCTTCTCTCTCATTACCTCCATGAATATTTATATAGAAGAAAGCCTCAGGATTGTCCACCGTGTTTCTCCTTTTGCCACTGCTTCAACATCTGCAACGCTGAACACGAACATACTGGGTTTTGCTCCAAAGAGATGCTTAACCTTGGTCAGTTTTGCTGGGCACTGAGACACTACATGTCTTTGCTGCCTATATATTAGTGCCTGACTAATGACTAAAGATCAGTCAATGCATTTTAGAAGTAACATAGCAAGTTTTTATGTGGGTCAGAGAAGACATTTGCCTATAAAAATAAAATGCTGCCTATAATAGTGCTTCTAATTTAGACAGTTGCATGTCCTGGTTATATTTTTTCCTCTGATATCAGGTCATCATCACATCAGAACTGCGAGATAGCTATAATTATTTTCCAGGTTCTATTCTAACTGGTACATCTGTTATCCATACAACTTCCAAAAGTAAAAGAAAAGCATCACGACTCAGACACCAAAAAAATTCAAAATAAAAAAAAATTTTATCAAGATTTTAATAAACTCATCTTACCTCTGAGTATCACTCCACAGTGAAATACACAATGTTGCATTTCCATTGACTTAGTACTTAAGAAATTTGATTTAATGTTTAGTAAAAAGAATTCTATTCTCCTAGTAGAGTTTAAAAAAAAAATTGGTAATTACCTGGTATTTATTGTTTTATTACACCAGCAGAACTCAAAGGGATGCTTTCATAGGCATCAGGTCCAAAGCATAAATTTCACAGGGGAAAGGCATCATATTAAAAATAATTGGGAAATTATCTGTCTTAATAGATTGCATTAATTTCTATAACCAGTAAGCAGTACCCTGTGAAGCTGACTGGAAATCACAGCTTTGATAGTTGATAAATACAAATAGCAACTTTTACCTTTTTTTATAAAATGCTGAGAAATTATTCTTCCATGAACAAGTGTGTGATATTGCGGCCTTGTGGTGGACGGTATCAAATCTAATTAGTTGCATGTAATCTGTAAGCAGCATAACTTTCAGTCTAATCATATGCGGGTACAAATATTTCTGTTACATGTCAGTGACAAGAATACAGGTTATTACAACCTTTAGATTAGCCTTACAGTTTTAACCAGACGCATTAGAGGACAGTGACTTCTTTGGAACAGGAACTGCCACACCACGCATTGTCACAGGGAAGACGTATTGCACCTTTCCACACTACAATCCTTCTGACTAATGATCATTCTAACTAAGGTCATCCCAACAGAGTTTCAGTGTACTGTGACAGTGAAACGTTTTTGGCATACTAATGTACCTCTCTGCAAAACAAACAGTAATTGAGACATCTGATAATTTCATACTAAGACAACCGAAACGGTGAGGTTCCCCCATCAATAACTGGGTTAGAGCAACTGACACTTGTTATATAATGGCCATCACTGAATGATGCATTACTATCTGTCTTTTGTGTATCATGTACAACTTGGGTTTTCCCCTCTGCTATGACAGTGGTCTTTGAAAGCACAGAGAAAGTAAAGATTAATTAGTTATTAATGAAACTTGCAATGACAAAAAAGGGAGGCAACAAATCAGAAAAACTAGCAAGTGGCAGGATAGAAACACTGGAAAACTACACATTTGTTTGAAATACAGAAAAGATCAATGCCATAGGTTATGAATACTAAAAGACCACAAGTTCACTGAAGAAAAAAACATATTGAAGACTTAGCTATGCATAAAGATGTGACCTCTGGCTCACAAAAAAACACCCAACTGTCAACTGTCGGAAGCTGGGAAATATAACTATTGGTTTCTTCTATCTATGTACATAGGAGACAGACATTTAATATATATTAATTAACATATATTTACTCTTTTGCCTAAGCATCCGCTCTTGGTCACATGCTGAAGACAAAACCAGCCTGAAGACAACCCTGTATGGTTGTATATGTTATTACTATCCTCTAACAAATCTACTTTGAAAAAGCTTGCTTGAGGTCCAAGTAGCACCTGGATGTTTTCAAGACCCTTTGAGATCACTGAATACATGTGCAATGATTATCTGCATTCAAGAGGTAGAAGACAAATTACTTCCACATTACAGATTAGACTTAGGGGGCCTAAAAGAGTACTAAATTAAGGCACTTGCACCGCAGCAGACTAAAAATAGTCCTGAAACACACAGCTACTACTCTCTCACCTTTACTGACATAGTCAGGTTTAACTATTCACCTCAGCACATTTTAAACTTGCATGCATACAGAATGTACAGTATATTCTAAATTTAGCAGATGTAATCTATGCTCTGCTTACCTTTATATTACCAACATAAGTAAAATTTGGCTAAAATGATTCATTAAGAAGGCAGCATCTCAGAGCTAATGATCCAAATGTCTTCAATGCAAGAACAAAAAATGTCAGAAGGAAACCCTTGAAACTTATTCCACGTGTACCACTGTTCAGAGTACACAACTTAAAGATAGTTCCACATTGACTTATAAAAATCAGCCAGTTTACCATACAGAGTTTTTGCTTTTATAAAGTCTTTAAGCCATAAATTTCTTATTCACTTGCCTCTTCACACTGAGAAATTTTTCCACAATAGCATTCTAAAGTAATTATATTCCCACCTTACAGAACAGAAAAAGGTATCTGAAAGAATGAAACTTCAGAGAAGTTTCAGTTTCCCACAACTGCACAAGGCACACACTTACAGAATATACAAAATTATAATTTCAACTTTACATCCTTTGGAGATCATTAACAAGTAATTCAATAACTCAACAAAATTATCAGCTTTTTATCTGTTAATGCCTATGTACCTAGTATTTTCAATTTCTCAATTAACCAAGACATTTAATAGCACAATTGTTAACTTTTAATCCTTTAGATAGCTTTCTACTGTATCTTTCTGCAAAGAACCTTTATTCATTTAGATAACAGATCTATCACATGTATGTATGGCAGATATTCTGTTCAAAGCATCTCCTAATAGCATTACAGTTGAAACAACTATCAATCAAAGGTTGCAATCTCAAAAGGAGACAAGGAATATTTTTTTCCTTTGGTCAGCAAAAAAGGAAGAAAAATCAGTTTTGCACATAAAGCTAACAGGCATGGGGAAGGGAGCATCTTTTGTAAATATGACATCATTGTAGGTCAGCACAATACATAACTGAACTAGGCCACAAAATCAGACTATATTTTGTCAGTTGACACTTACAGAAAAAAATCCACACTGTACTTCATATAAGAGAAATTTGAGAGAAAGTACATTTAGGAAGTAATGTAGCATGTAGTAGGTATGGTTCTGCTGAAAGATGGAGGGAACATCTCTAATACAGACTTAAAATAATTATTTTCCAAGTAAGGTCGTATATTTTCCTATAACTACATTTTTGTTTACAGTGGGTTTCTATTTTTTTTAAACAAATACATAGTTAATCCTGGAACTCTGCTAGAAGCTTTCAGGATATTAAAATATAGGTGCACATTCTATTTAACAGTCAGCCCAAACTTTCCTGGGAAGCAGCTGATCTGTTTTCCATCCTTTCCTCCAGACTTTTCTTTTTTTTTCCCTCCCACTTTCACTTGGGTCACAAATTCACAGCCAACTGCATGGCATTACTTCAGCTGAAGAATCTGAATTACAATGCTTGATTCTTACTAGATATGGAGCTTCCTTTACTGATATTGAGAGTGTTTCCAGAAAACATAGCTGTAGCTACAAATAACACACAATGCAAGGGACATTATTTTAAAACCATCCTGCGTACAATTATAGAACACAGACCTAGAAGTGACAAGTGACCTAGAAGTGACCTCCGACTCATTATCAGTGTATTTTATGTACATATATGGACACAAACTCTTACACATGAAAGATAAGTCACACTTCAGGAAAATTTCCACAACAGGTAACCTTAGCAGTTCATTTAATAAAAAAATACTGTAAAATTCATGGAATGGGCTATTTAATCATGTTCTGAGAAACTAGCTTCAAATTAAACAGATTCTTCTAGTAGCTATCTTAAATTCCCTTGCAAAAAATGAAGTTGCAGAAAAAATATTCGTAGAAGAGTATTTTTGAGGGTTATTTTTTTCTGTTTTGACATTACAGAAAGCATTCTTTTCAGTCTAATCTTTTTACCTATTCTACAGGATGTGTTTTATTCCAGGAATACAGATTTTTATTTGTTTAAAAACAAACAAAACCCATTTCTTTTTTTCAGTTCAAAAGAGATTCTTTTTTCAGTTCAACTTCTGAATTTCTTTTTTCATTGAATTCATAGAAAAAAATACTCTCTGTAAGAGCATTATAGATCAAGACTACTTCATGAATGTATTCATATTTCATGCTAATTAGTCTTTGTACACAATCCCTTTCCCTGGTGTGCCTAGTACATGTGTCTCTGTCCTCAACCGCTCGTTAAATGTGCTATAGTTTATTTGAGCACTGCATCACTGAGACTGAAATAGACATTTCACAATACAAAACTGCCTTTCTTCCTCTGCTGTATTTTATAAAGCTGCTACAAACAAAAGCTCTATTTCCCTTAGAAAAACAAGGCATATAGTAGGTACAGAATGTACTAACTACTAACAGAGTTATCACACAGTAGGCTGGAATTCCAAACTTGTGGAATGTATGCATGTGTGGGTAACACATATTTGTCTGTGTATGACAAGTAGTGATCTTTACTTTTTTCTAATGGGGACCTTCGAGACACCAAATGGAAGAAAAAAAACAAGGCATGCCTTGAGAGTTTACCTCCTCTTGACTTTTCTTTACAGTCAGCATTGACTCCTCCACATTTCCTCTTCAAGATTTTAATTTTTAAATTCTGAGAACTTGGGTCTAACAAATTAATACATGAATTCTCTAAGTTACCATCTAAAATTTAAGACATTATAACTAAGACAGCTCAGTCTCAACATTGTTAAAAACACATACAAGAGACCTTTTAAGACAATACATGGCTGTTCTTGCTCGGTTATTTTTCCTTCCAAGCCTTTAACACAAACTACTGCTCTACAAGTTCACCACAACCCCAACACCAACCACGCTTTCTGAAAAATCAGTTCTTTGTACTTCCAAAATCAGATTTTTATGTATGAAATAATACAAAATACGTTCATTAATTTATTGCATTTTTAGAATTCCCTAGCAGTTCCCAAATTTTACTGAAGAAATACCAACAAATACCTAAAATTACTCAAGCAGCAGAACTATCATACTTTACTTAAGCAGAAAAACTCTGATAGTAAACCTGTCATACTTCAAAGAAAATAGCCTTCTTTAAATTCTATTGCTGAAGCTTTTTGACAAAATTACTAATTTAAACTTGCAGTAAAGCTGAGCAGCAGGGGATTCTTTATTAATACTCTTCAGAAACACTTTCAGTTCCACAGATTTCTTAACCAACTGATAGTCTTACAGCAAGCATATACGCATGCGACATCCTCTACAATCTTAGTTTTGCTCTTCACACTAAAAAAGGCAGATAATCAGCGTGGATCTATAGAAGTCATACAGTTAGGAAGTAACTAGCAGAGGTTTTTATTTGTATCCTCCTCAAGTCTCCAGGGGGGGAAGACTAACTTGTCCTAGTGACATTTCGAAAGGGTTAAGCAGAGCTAATTACACTAAAACTGGAGGAATCACCTCCACATTAGAGCATTTGCCCTGGATTCAGAATAGATATAATGCTGATTTTGAATGTGAACTCGATTTCCATAGGAGCTGTGTAGACTACATTATGATATACCTCAAAGCAATCAATGAATAAAGCTCGCAACTTTCAAATATCCCAGACCTAAAACTATTTCCCACCTGTCTCTTAATCTGAATATAATTTAATTCACATAGAGACTACTTGTATACTTCAGTTTTTCTGAAGTTGCAATTATTACAGTTCCTTATATAATGCTAACCAAGATAAAATCCAAATCACGCAATCCAAACCCTTCTGATAGAACACCAATGCTCTGAAAAAATACTTTAACTATTATGCATGTAAAGAAAGCAAGCTCCAGAAATGCCAAATAAGAGATCTAGGAAAACTGCAACTATCTGACCTGTCCCTCATTAATTTTTTTCCATTATGAATATACTGTAAAGCTTTTAAAAGCAGAGTCCTAAAAGAGATATAATTAAAGTGTACTACAGCCCGAGGTCTCCAGTAAAATTCCTGCATCAGTTCATCCCTATGACATGCTCATTCTGAAAGCATTTTTTATATAAGATTTTACAGGAAAACAAGACAATACACAAAATAAAAATAACACAACTGAGACTGATCCTAACTTCTGAGACAGGCTACATAGAGTTTTTATCTGGGACATTCTTCATTTGCTGTCATATGACAACTCTGCAGTCCCAAACTGAAAAAATAATTTTATATATATATAATTTTTTTTCAAACTTCCTGGATGTTTCAAAGTAAAGCCTTCACAAAATATCAACGTTCCCTCACATTACATCATACCAACAGCAGATCTATTTTCCATAGTATGTTTTTTCAAAATAATATATATATTCTCTGTAACTCAATGTTACAAATTACCTTCCACATAGAAAAGGAATCATTTGGCTTATTGAAAAGTAATCAGGCTAAAATGCTATTTGAAATAAAATATGAAGAAGTAAAATTTACAAACATTGCCTCCTAAGTGGCAGCTTTGTTTGTTTTGGCCCCTTCAGAATGCTAGTCTCATTTTAGTCCTTTTGTACTATGATTAATGAAATGGGTACCAACGCTCTTGAAATAAAAAGACACACACTCCCTTCAACAGGAGCAGGTGCTATTAAACAGTCACCATTTGCACAGCAGCTTCCTCATATGAAAAAATTTACACAGGAACATCATACAAGTAATTCTTGGGAGGCCTCATCTGTGCTTCTCCTGAACAATAGCACAGCTGCAGCAAAACTACATGCATCATTCCTCAGGTCAGTTTGGAAACCATGCTTCTCTGTGTAAACTATTGACAGTTTGTTTATAAAGTGTAACTATTAAGGAGTCAACTTCTGCAGTTAAGTCTTAGTACCTGATGCAAAACTGAATAAAAAGAACACTTGCGCCTTGTTTCCCCCCGCCTTCTTTTTCTCTCAATACTTTAAACACAGTAAAGCTAGATAGAAAAGCTTTTGTTTCACTGGTAATCATATAAAAAAATTTTTTTTCCTTATTCAAGAACTATATTCTTATGCATTTACCATGCTCATTGTTTAGATAGTTCTAAGATCATTTAAGAATCAAAAATGCATATATAAATACATAAAAATACAAATATAGAGACACACAAATATATGTAAGTCTACGCTAAGTGGTAATAATTTCAGGCATCAGTTTGTTTAAACAATGTAAAGCTTTTTCCATCCCTGAGTTTGATAGTTTACCTATTGGATAAATAGAGTTGAGAAGGAAAGGAAAAGATGAAAAATGGCAAACTAATAACTGACTCCTCCTTTATGGTACTTGAATTTATTCTGCTGTTGAAAAAGGAGAACCAATTTCAAGTACACTGAAAGATGAAAACAAACCAGCCTACTTCACTTCTATGTGAAGATGAGATATGAAGATTGATTACCTAAGCATGCAATCTAACTAAATGAAATTCCTGTAAGACACAGGAACATTTGGTTACCCTACACTGCGAAGCAGTATCTTCCTTTGCTGTGGATTCACACACTTCTGAAAAGGAGAGGGTAAGGAAGGGAAGGGAACAAACCTACACGTGCTGAACTAATCAGAAGACCAAGGGAGCCACCTGCAGTTTGCAATCTAGAAACAAATACATTACGAGTTTGTGGGTTTTTTCTTTATTTCGCCAAAGCAATGCATATAGCTGAGCTAGAATAACATATCTGTGCTTCATACTAGAGACTCCTGTATTAAACTGAAGCTTGCTGTCTCACACCTACAAATACAGCTGTGTTACAGGAATTTCAGACAAACTGAGTGCATTTAAAGCTTGTAAAAATTTAAGTTCTCTGACGAATTCAATCTGGGCTTCTCAGCATATCAAATTCAGATCCATTTTTTAAAAGTAGTAATCTCTTTTCTTTTTAAGTACCAAATGTAAATGAATGCAGTTCTCCTTCAATTTTAATGTGCACCAATCTCATTCTGTGGCTGCTATTATCTCTTTAGTAAGAAACAGATGAAAAAGTAATATAAACAAAACTTTTTTCTCCCCACTAAAAATGTTTCATTACATCAAGCAAAAAGGAAGGGCTGATGTAAGAATGACGCGTACTTTATGGTGTCATTTGTGAGTCAAGAATAACAGTGAATATAAGCTGCATAATATTGACAGAGGAACACTGCACAGAGGTAGAATCAACCTTGAGATATTACATCACTGATAGCAGAATAAAAACTTTAAAGCTGCATTTAATGCATGCAAACCTGATTGTTTCAATGAGAATGTTTGAAGCTAAAACATTCATTCTAATCAAGGAAAGAACACTATTTGCTTCAGCAGACTAACTGGTCACAGAGGGGGTTAAAATAATGAAATTCATGTCAGAAAGACATACCTGTTAACTCAGGGGGCGAGGGGAAGGAACAAAAAGTCAACTGAATCAACAGCATCTACTGACTTACACTGAAACTAGCCTGTCTTACTTTCCTTCTCTCCTCAGTATCTGCAGAGGCGTAAATAGAAAAAAGTTACTCTAGAAATTTGAAAAAAAACCCCTACAAATACACACTATCCTTTTAAGAATGGGTGGTTTCACAGAAGAAACAAGTCAGCCTGCTTTATATCAGACATACAACACAAAAGATATAGCTTTAAAATGCCCTTCATGACTAGGTGATTTGGTAGTCACTTCTACATTCCCTTCTGTATAAAGGTACCTTGCACAATTGAAATTAGAAGGTACAATAAGGTTTAAAAGACCCAAACTACTGTGTACATTTAATGGCTCAACAAGTAGCAGCAGAAGGTCCACAAAGAACAGTCACTGAAGACCACACATGGGTATTCCACACGTGAACGCAACGTGAACTTCTGTGTGATGTTAACAAGGAAGACAACACTATTTACTTGCACATGGATATTACAGAATTAACACATTAATAGTAAATTAGAAAATGTGTTCAAACCAGAAGGGTTTTTTTTTTTTTTTCAATTAAAGCCTGACAAAAGTATAAAGGGCATTGCATCTTCTCGGTTTAAACGATCTTATCTGTTTAACACATATTAAGAAATTAAAATACAAACAGTTATGTCTTTCATGTTGCTGTACTATAGAACCTTTGTGGGAACAACAATAATTTCAAATACTGAAGTTGTTCAAATTTTCTGGCATGTTTTCTTAACAATGGAAAATAGAAGTTTAAGGTATAATAAGGTGTTCTTGTGGATACAGCAAGCAAGTGAAAATAAAAGCTTAAGTGGGTGGGAATAGCAGCCCACCTACATTTTGGCCTTCGATTCACTACTCCAAGAAAGCTGACATTTAGACCTCAAATGACATCGTATCCACAGAAAGGAGGAGGCAATCAAAAGACTACCACAGCTCAAGTGTTAATAATTCACCTTAATTAGAATGCACTTTAAGGCAGGGAAGAATAACATACAAAAAGTTTACAGAATTGAAGGAAGTCGTGATGGGCTACCCCAATCAACAAATGCAAACAGAAAACGCTAGTCAATGACCTACTAGCAGAAATAAAATTGTCAATACCTTCTACATAGTATTTTACCAGCAAATCAGAACAACCCCAAGTAGACTTTTAAAGGAGGAAAATCTCCACAGTAAGATCATACAATCTGTGGTGAAGAACTCGAGATGCTGATGACTTGTTGCAAATGGTTGCAACACCATTTGAGCTTCACTCTTCAAGGGGACATAGGATGGGTTAGCATAACACCAGAAAAAAGAAGAGGTGGATGATAAGTTTATGTTTGAGTGTTACTATCAAGATAATTGGAATAATGGTAAGCTTTTGTTGTATTTTGATTAGGCTTAACACTATAAAGTACAAATAAGTGTTGAAGTCTCCATATAAGGTTTGTATACTTTTTGTTCATGTAAACATCGAGCATAACACCTGCATACATCTATGATACCACCCACATACAGTAATAGCCAGTATTCCACCTTTATCTATTTTTAGAGCCAGTCCCCTCACTATTTCCAATATATTTAAAAAGAACGTTTATGTTATAATGTTTACAATAAACTCATTTAGATAAGCATTGTTATCTGCTTACAGTTCTGCGCAAGTACAGTTTCCTGAACTGTCTAACCTTTATAGCCTAAAAAATAAACTAATTATCACCTTCAAATAAGCATTATTAATAACGTTGACAAAAAAGGATGTTGATACCATCACTATAGTTAGTCTTATTTAAACATCACCTTTTTCTTAACCTCATCATGTCATATTTTGTGTCTTCCTCAGAAGCAATGTTGTCTCCCTTGACTGTTCTTCAGGTTTTTTGGTAGGCTTGTTACCCTCTTTCTTAAATTTTTCCATCAGCTTTTTCATACTACTTTCAGTTGCCCATTTCAACCCTCTTCCTCCTCAAACAACAAAACAAGTTTAGATACTAAAATCCTAGCACCGACCCAAAACATGAACAAATTAAAACTAAGCTGTAGTTAATCCTATCAATGTTTTACTAATTGTTCATGATTACTAGTATTTTAAAATTGAGCTACAGACGAGTCCTAAAAGTTGTTCACAGAGGGAGATATCAAAGCTACGACTGGACAGCCACTAAGTTTTCATATTGTAATTACTTAAACACTTAAACAGGACCATATGAAAATAAGCTAATTAACATTTTATACTACATATCCAGGTTTTTATTTTTATATGTATAATGCAATAATATATGTTTTGTTCATGTTTTCCTCAATTATAGTTTGCATGCGAGTTTATATTTTCTCTTGTCTTTTCTCACTTAAATCACCATAAGCTGAAAAATACAACCCTGCTATTGAAACTTCAATTTTGAAAACACATCAAAATGATTGTTGAATTGTATTTTTAAAGTCTAATCATAAAGAAGCAACAGAACCTTGATTGAGAAGTTCTCCCTTGAGGTAAGTTGGATGGATAATGAATTCTGTACTGGAACAATCCCAGTAGTTACAGACTATTATGTACTAATTACTACCTTTACAGATCTACTGTACACATAATTAATTTCTTCAGAGCACCACTATCCTTCTTGACTGGCAAAATACACAACCTAAATTACAAGAGCCAGAAATTAACATGATCCTTTAGGGAGAAGGCATTAACTTGCTTTGTAGTGTTTTGCAATTAGACTATCAATCAAACAGTGAAAAGTGATTTTGATAGCAGCAGGCCAGATAACTTTATAATAATGTGGCAATACTCAATGTATCTGAGGCCCCAAGCATATGATGTATCACAACTTATCTACAGAGCCATAACATTTTCATCCTTTAATTTTACCTGCTAGAAGACACTTTATCATACAAATATGTATGTATTTAATATTCAAAAAATTAAACACCAATATAGGGAGGTTTTGAGATCATATTCCACAAAGCACCGCAGACATCACACTGCTGGTGGTGTTCTTTTCCCTTACACCAGTAGCCAAAAAATATAATTTGAGTCAGTTAAAGGACAAAAGCAAACTTTAGTAAAAGAATGTTCTAGCAGCACAACATAATATGACCTGCTTAAATGATTTGTAAGATTTGCCATTAAGTAGGCTCTTGCCAAAAACACTAACATTTTAAACACTTCATGAGGGCTTTGTTGGTTTTTTTGTTTGTTTAAGACATTCTACAGAAATATAAACCCTGCCAACAAGCAATAGCCCAAGCTTCCAGAGATGTGTAACCAGCATGGCTTAATATAGTAAGCATAAATTCTTATTCAACTTCATTACAATATTTCCCTCACTAGAAAATTACTATTATGTATTTAATCAAAGATGTATAATTTTTTTAGGTCTAGAATTTTGACAGTGGGACCACTGAAAACCATCTAAAAGAACGCAGTCTTAGTTGACAATGCATCTCATTATTTCACTGTATTAACAGAAATTAATAACTTAAGATCACATAATAGACTCACAAGGACAAGATGCCCTTATCTGATCACTTGGATCTCCTCTCTTCAGTTACGAGTACTGTAGGGTTCATACTATGTAATCCAGCCAAGAAGGATTGTTCATTGAGTTTATTTCGCATGTTCTTTATATTCCATGAACTAGAAAGGATTTTTTTTTATTATTTAAGAAAATATTTATGTGATCACACAAGTTTTAAAAAGGATAACACCTTACTATGTAAAGGTTATTCTCCTTGTCAAAAAACCCCGCCTTGTCTGAAGAGACTGTTGCTGGCAGGTAAGATTTAACTGTTTTAAAAGAAAGAAGATAAGGTTGAGCTAACAATACCTCAATAGAACTCCTTCCTCTTCCTATTTGAATATCAAAATGCAAATCAATCCATGATAAGATTATTTTGCAAACCAAATACTACTGAGCCTGAAATTTTCAAGTCATGACTCAAAAACTGTAAAAGGATGATGCATGTTTTCACCAGCAAAATCACTGCTTTCACTTTTAAGCAACGCATGATTCACAAAATTCTGTATGATATCAGATTCTCTCTTAGAATTAACCAGGTCAAAAGAAAACATGTAACCGATTGGAAACTAACACCATCTTTATTCTTTTCCTCTGTGCAGCTACACAAGGAAATATGCATCTATGTGTTCCATTGCCACCCACAATGCAGTAACTCTCCCGCAACTTAGTATCACGCAACTCATTAACAACCACCACAGTTGCCCACTGATCTCGAATATCATTTACTTGCCTAAATGGTCCCTGAGACTATAATCATTGTTTCCATCTCTGCATCTGGAAGCACAATTCCAAGCTCAAAACACTCATCTAAGATCTTTAATGAGAATTTGAAGCCCTGGGGTCCATTTGTCAGAGGCCCTTAAAAGGTATTCAAGATCATCTGTATTTCTCTTGAAGAAAAATGGAGAAAATCCTTCCAGACTGTACTGAGACAGTGATAATTAGATCTCAGTTAACTCGGTTCAAACCCCAAGATCTCAAAATCCTGTAAAGTCTGACAGGGAATAGTTTTTAATGTTTCCATTGCTCCCTGTACAACAGCTGTTTTCATAACTGTGCTCAGTAACTGATTTCACAGACCAAATACTGCCGTTTGACTGTTAGTACTAATTTGAACCTAATTAAATACATTCTACATATTCACGGGGTATCGATATTAAATATCTAAGGTTACAGTAGCAAGTAAGATTTAACTTTATGCATACTTTTTAAAAATAAATTTGCATCCAAATATATTTGAAGTAAAATTACTTTACCAGTCAGGGAATATGCCTTTTTGTTCCTGGTGCCCCATGATTAAACATTCTCATGTTTTACAAGCAGCTAACTGAAGAATTTAATAATTCGTTAACTAATGAAAATTGTGCTTCAGAAGCATCTTATTATGCTTTTCTCCCATCCCCCTCTACTTTTGATCTCCAAAAGTACCTCTTCCCTGCAGCTTTGGCTGCCTTGCTTGAAAACAGGCAGCACTCAGATAGCAAGGCAGCACATAGTTTAGTGACAACCAACATTAAGTTATTCTTGTAGTATCTTAAAACAAAACTATTCTAAATGAGGAAAAAACCCCAAAGTTTCATTCTCATTGTGCCAGAGAATCCTGAATAGAATTCAGAGGTTTAATCGGAGTGCTGCATTCCTACTGGCATTCCAAGATGCCATGAAATACAAGATAGTAAACACGAAGTCATCACAGTTGCTTTCGGCAACTGTCAGTTTTCTTCCACTCATCCATTTGTTTGTTTTACATGCTGACTGTGCTCTCAAGAGAATATAAAATGCATTTCTATTTGTCTTTCTATCACTCTCCTGTAATATATTAGGAGACCACACCAAGAAACAGGACTAAAGCAGAAGAGAAATTTGATCCTAGATTATGCTCGAAATAAGTATTTTGGGGATTAATGAACTGCCTGTGGCTGTTAAGGCAAAAGGCAAGGAAGAATGGTGAATATCCTTTTAATGTTTCCCTTTGCATGCAGCAGTTGCAGAAAAAAGTTGCTTGTGGAATGCAATGATTTGAGTCTGTGCTGCAACTCAATGCTCTAAGACTCTTCTTGACTTCTAGTAGGTTTTCAAGTTCTAAGAAAAACTTGAACTCAAAAAAAGACTACACTGGCTTTCTCTACTAGTCAGCCAAATAAGATTTTAATATCCTGGGTAATACGTAGTAGCATTTTCAACAGTCTTCCCATCCTTTCTTATGGCATGTTATTTTCTACAACGTAAGGAAAAACAGGAAAAATACCTGCAAGACTATCACCACAGTAAGCTGTTTGGAGAATTTCTGTTGTTCCTAGTTTTAGAACTGCGACTATGTCAAGAGGAATTTCCTCTCCTATGAAAGTGACAGCTAAGTCAAAATTTCAAGAGGGTTTTTTCAGCATTTTTAATGAAGAGGCTTTTCAGAAATTCAGAAACATTTCTTCAGATTTCTGATGAAAGAATTCAGCTCAAGGCAGAAGCTTGTCATTTTCATTAAGAAGGGTCTCGTTCCATTGTAAGCATTATCTACTGTTCTTTCCCTTAAAGGTTTTCCTGTATTGCTGTCACACTAAAACCAGTGATGAACTCACATTATTTTAACCTCACTACTATGCTATGAATGAAGAATCTATCAAACTTTGGTATGGAAAAAAGTGTTAAATTACTGCAGATGATGCTTTGTACTCATGGCTTCAGTGACTACTGAAAAAAGCAAAAGCTCTGAGTGAAAGAACTGTATATTTATCCTACGAAAAACACAGCTATGACTAACTCTTTGAAGGGGTTTCAAAAGAGCACAGAAAGAGACACGAAGTAACTCAAGGAATCCACTCAAGAAATGGTTCAGGAAAGTTATAGTCTTCTGAGAGACCTTCCTTAACCAGAGTTAACTTTTCAAACACTGTATTAGTATGAACTGCAGTTCTTATGCCTGACATTCAGACGATAGCCAGGATACCACAAGCCTCTATGTGCAATAGAACTTAATTTTGAAGTAATAAAATCCTCAAGTAATTGATAGAAGCAAGAGCATTCTAGTGGTTCAAATTAAAACAGAAGAGCCCCTGTGGTTGAAATACAAAGCATCACATGAATTGTTAATTCTCAAAGCCAAAAAGTTAAGTAAAAAAGCCCCACAAAAAAACCAGCACAAAAATGCTTACAGTCAGTACACACTTCAAAATCCTAAGTGTATGTTAACTTATTCAGATTTGGCCTATGAACACTTGATACATCTGACTCCACCTTCAAGAACAGCACATCCCTAAAGTATATCGTCTTCTAACTGGTTGATAAATGGGCAAAAGATTTGTAGCTAGATCAGGAATTCATTCTTTCAGTATCTACCACTTCTTGGACCCTAATTTGTTGGGCTTCCTCATTAGCTCCTGAGTAAGTTATTATTGAACTCTACTTCAGCAGTACTTGCTTCTTTTCAGTGCCTGAAACAAATTACTGGTAAATGGCCACATATGAAATACTGATCAATTGACCATTAACCATGGATAATAATGAAAAGACTTGAAGAGGCTGTGTGCAGCTTTGGAAGTACTCACAGACAGCATTCACTAATGACAGTAATCACGCAGTTTAACTGTTTTGGGGGGGTGGGGGGGGGGGGAATGCTTCTTAGATTACACAACACAAATTTAAATACTAATTAAAGGAGTACATTTAAATATTTTTTATTTAAGAAAAAAGAAAAGTGAGAGCAAAGACTAAGAACACAAGCACAAGAACTTCGAAAAGAACGATGGTTCCAATCCACATATTCCAGAATCGTGACAGTAGGCATATTATAGAGCTGTGATTTTACGATTCAACTGTATATTGTAACTGCTATGTTCTAAGTCTTGTACTTGTAGTGGATTTTGATTTAGTAGAGTGATACAAGCAAGTAAGCTTTGTTACACAAACCCTCCATGCGTGGAATATCTAAAAGAACCTGACAACTTACAATTCCTGCAGCTAAGAATATTAATGCAGATAAGTATGATTTTAGGATTAGAATTTAAATTTAATTATAATTTAATTTGAAGAAAATTCACATCTTTCTGCAACATACCCTGCACTTTTAAGAGGTATTACTACAAAAGGTTCCTCCCCAAGTGCAGGAGGAGCAATTCTTGTAACAAACTGCTACACTTAATAACAACATATGTTTTAAATCATCTTCCTGCTACAAAATCATTATATGAATTCCATGGTATTGCACAAAACATAGAAGAGACTGTCATTGCACAGTTTTAAACTTAATAAAAGTATAATACAAAGTAAAAGAAGAATGTACCTTTCATTTGTGTTCCAAAGGTAAGTGCCAATTTTGCAAACAGTTCTGGGTTTTCGAATTTATCTTCTTCAGCTTTTACCCAAAAGCTGTTTTCTGCTATCTCTTGAGGCTCAATCTGAAACAAAAATGACATCTCCAAAGTTAATAACTAGTATTTTCAATAGCCAAGTTAAAGCCAATGCTACTAGACTTTTGTGATAATTGGCTTGAATTAAGTTTAGGTATGTTCCAGGTATTATGTTCTCTTAAAGATGCTTCCTAAATAAAACACAATCAGATGAACTGCCCTCTATCCACACAATGATTTTTATTATATTTCTCCCATTCAACAAGTTTTCCAAACAGGCTTGATAACGCATTAGCACCTGGGTTTGAAAGTGTTCTGGCTTTCTTTTGGTGACTTTCTAGACAGTTCCTCAATTCTTCACCACTGATATGCTTCCCTGCTACTTGAGAAGAAATAGTCTGTCTTACACTGCTAGAGTACAGAATAAATTATTTGCAAATGATATCTCAATTTGGACCTTCTAGTGACTTAATATTAAGTCTGTAGGAAGAATTATCTTTTTAAATATCAAAATAGTTTTATACTTAATATCACCTTTTTTTATAGTTTCAATTTTTCAAATGTAAACACAGGTTTCATTACAGTCCCTTATTTGATACCGGCTATATTAAAAGAAGAAAGTACTCTGCCATATAGAAGATGAAAGCCAATTTTAGTCTTCATGTATGATTCCGAACAGCTGTTTTGTCTTCTAAATATGTTCCTCTTCCAGTTTTTAAAATCTTATCGATTCTTGTTTACAAGTTTGTTTAAATGCCAATTAATTTTCAAGGGCTACTTAACTTCAAGACGATATGCAGGAAACTTATCAATATTGTATTTGTAAGTCTCACTAGTATTTCACTGCAACACATTGGTCCTCCACCTTTTTTCCCTAAGATCAATCTGTTAACGTGTAGCTGCTTTACCACCAGCTACAGGTAAGACAGTTTTAAAAATAACTACCTTAATCCAATACTAATGGTGAAGACCATTACAACAAAAGGCACTAGATTAAACAGGAAGAATTTTATTCCCAAAATGATGGCTCCTTAAAAGTGACAACCAAATAGACTTTCCTCTTTTTTCAGTATGACAGAGACCTTTGGCACTGTTCCCAGAGCACTTAAGCAAAGTCCCCATCTGCAGTTACTTTCCATTGTCACACCAGAGTTCAGATGTACACTTTACAATTACTTCTATAAACACATGAACATAGTTGATTATAATGAAATTGGCTGCAATGACAAATATGTAAACTAAAAAGCTTATTTTTCTATATGTTTACAGCATACTAGTCTGAGTATGTTTCAGAGTTACAGAACTAGAGCAACTGACTCTAGAATCGGACATTACTTAGCAAGGACAACTGAGTGTGGAAAGCATAAGTTACATGTACGGCAGGAATTCTTCCCTGCTTATGTGAGACACCTAAATAAATGAAAAAGATAAATGAATTGTAGGAGAGAAACTATGCTAACCAAAGCAGTGGCAAGTCAAAGATGAGTAGCAACTTCAGGAGAGAATAATATTGTCAATGGCATAAAAATTTTCTCCTCCCCTCGCTCCCCCCCCCCCCCCCCCCCCCCCCCCCCCCCCCAAAATTAGCAAAATATAAATCTGTGATTAAATCTATATTCCATAAGGAAAACAGTCCAGATGGAAATACCTAAACAGATCTAACGGGTTAATAAAAAAACCCCGGAAGTCAAAGATTGTAAGAGAAGCTAAATGAAATAATAGCCACAAAACATTTTCTGAATAGCCCAGGTGGAAATGTGTTTCTCAAACATTACAGCTCCATTTCAAAAGGAGGAAAAAGTAGTTCTAAAAAAAATCCAGAAAATTATTTAATAGAAGCTTTGAAGAGAGTAATCTTCTAAACAGAAAGAAGACAAGGACGTTCAAAGGTAAAATATCTTCAATAGACAATAAACATATCATAGGACGGGAAATAACCTTTCCTTTTACATAAAAGGTTTTAAAGGTTACAAAACTGTATAATTCAAATGATTCATAAAAGAGTACATGAACTAAAAGGACTTTTTTATGGCTAGATAATTTCAAAGAAAAAAAACCAAACAACTCAAATCTCTGGATTCCAACACAGGGTAATGCCATATTCCTCAAAGTAATACATGAGCATCTTCCCCAGCATGACAACTCACACATTCTTGTTTCTTTTTAATAATAAAACTAGGCTACTTAAAACAGTCATTTTTTTCTTCTAGAAAATATAATATATTGGTGTGGCTAGCAGGAGGTTAAAGGAATTTTGTACCAATGTTTCAAGAAAACAAGGACTATGTGAGTCCTTTCACATTCAGAAGCACTAAAGTCAATATTTATTCTCAAAAAACTGTTTTTCTGGAAACACACTGAGAATTAGATGTAAATAAACAAAGAAAACCCCTCACCAATTTTGTTTTGCTGCATTCTCTAGTTACTTGTAACATCACCCTCATCCACAATTCTCTAATGGGCCTGAAGTTTCCAGCACTGTGATCCAATGATGTGGTTAATTTCAGAGGCTTCATACTCAAATGAGAGAGCATCTTTGGCCAGGAGCAACATCTGGCATCCCAGGTCATCCAGCTCCATCCAGGACAACTTGATAACACCCAACTTTCTAGAAAGATATATATCTACAACCTGAAAAAAACCCTGCACTATTTCAGAGTGAGATTTAAATTACAAGTTCAATGTTAAATTGCAGCTTAAGGTCAGCAATGACCATCTGTGGCCACTTAACAGCTTACTTTCATCAACAATCTGATTTTACTAAGTTCTTGGTACCAACACACTATTGAGATAGAACACGGTTTTCAAGGAAACTGTCAGACACTAGCTAGTAGACCAAAGATTGAGTACCTTGACAAACAAGGAGCAGATATCCAGTCAAACTACACTGAACTCTAAGCTAGAGCTGAAACCAGATAGCATGCAATATATAAAAGTCCTCCTTTGATTTGCCTTGATGATTTGGTGATCCATATAGTTTTTCCTGCAGTAAACCTCAATACATCTAACACATTTTATACCACTCAAAAACTGCCAACAACAAACTGCCTTTAAGATGTGATGTTTTAGTCTTGATGATAGATAGAATTATCTAGTATATCAAATTTATTTGCTGTGTATGGAAGCAGCAGTGGCTATACTGATCAAAAAGGGATTTTAAAGCAACACATACGCAAAGAAACATGTGCATACTTGCGTAACTTCTCTTGTCACAGTGTGACCAATTATATTGAGAGGCAAGTAATAACTAGTAACTGCTCTTACAAGTTAGTTTACAAATCAGATTGTGCTTGCAGTTTACTGCTCAAGTAAATGTTCATATTTTAAAATGTTTTAAAAAACGAAATTTGGTTTAAAATAACCGTGTCAAGGCTGTGCAGGAGCTCACTGTCACTGGACATTAATGGTGCCCAAACGTTTTCCTTGAGCAGTCCCATAGCTCCTCCCAGTGGCCACAAGCCTTCACTAGCACATCACTAATTTGAAACAACCAATAAACATCTCTGAGATTAATAACCTACAAGTACCACTACAGCACAGATACCTGCATTCTCTGAACTTACAACTACATTAGACATCACAAACTTAGAAGGTCTCTACATGAAATAGCATGCTGTTATCTATGTTTGAAAACTCCTTTAGGACTATTCCTAATGGGTTGGATTCAAGTATGCAACTTAAAGCAAAGCCACAATTCATGTTCACTGCACCTAACAGAACAGTGCCCCAATTTTTCATTTGGGTCATCGCAGCTTTACTATCTCCTTTGATACAAACCAAGAATACAAGCAACTCTCTGCAGAACTATGAAATTCCATGAGCATTCACCCACCGATCATGTTCCACATACCTCAGGAGTCAGAGATGTGCCCTCAGACTTGCCCTCATGACAGGGCCAAAGGAGAAAGAAAACACAGCAGTTACCGACTGCCACCTCCTGCTGTCATTACATAAATCCACCAAGCCTAGTACCTGTTCTCTAAAAGCTCATGGAAAGAAATCTCTCGCCTAGCAACGTGCAACCCACAGACTTTTTTTAGAAGAGTTTTGTATTGGAACTAAATTAGCTTCCTGGGATACTCATCTGTCAAGCATCAGAGTTCTGTCAATAAGAATCTCATTTAAAAATTAATTATGGTATACAGTATCAACTATGTTTGTAAAGTAAAGGAGGGGGGAGGAACATCAGCTTCACAACTTTAAACTTGAGTTAGTCATAGCTCTATTAATATTAAATCACATACTGCTAAATCACATGCAGTAAAAAATTTGCACAAAACTAGATAGCTAAAAATTCACTCTAGTAAATTTTCTTCAATGCTTACAATAAAAACTGATGTTTAACAACACCATTGCCTTAAGAACCTTCTGGTAAGTTTTGCAGCTATCTTGGCAGGGTAAATACCTGCCTTTCTCAAAGGAAAACACAAAGTGTGTTTTGTAGTACAACTATCATTGACAGGCAGGTAAGGTAATGAATGTCAAATTTTCTTTCAAACTTCCAGAACATATAACAAAACCACAAGAAATACAGACACAAAATAATTGGCTTCATTTCTTGATTAGATGCTTTAATTTACAGTAAATTACTGTATTTATTTAGAGGACTGATCTTAAAATAACTCTTAACCTGGTGTCAAGTCATCTCCCCTTAAACAGAAAATTTTAGTAGTTTAATTCTCTATACTTACTATCATGGTACCTATAGAGTTATTTCTTTTGATTAGGAAAAATTCTTTAGCAATGCCTTCCCACTCTTCTGTTTTTAAGCTATTTAAGTTCATGCAAGCCTTTAAAAATGAAACTAGATAACCCAATGAATTACCACCATAGCTGTTTCACTCATACCTCATTTTTCAAAGAAATTCATAGAAGGTATAACCAAAGCAATCATGCACTGTCAAGAAGATATCAAAGCTAAAATTACAGATTCTGAAAGCCTGATCCACTTTCAACCTGTGCTCAAAAAAGCAAGAAAAAAATCATAAAACATAATTTATGGGTCCCACAGCTTAACCTGGACAAGACAAAACTGAACTCAGAGTTCTGCCTTACACTGTCTTCCAAAATTCCATGTACCCATTAATACCAAGTTTTACTGCATTTTATACTTAAAGACTCAAGTAAAACCTCTTAATACATCTCCTTTCTCAACATTCTTTCTCATTACTCAGACACAGCTACTTCAATTAAGCAATTAGTCTAAAACATGTAGCACTTAACTCTATACAAAATCAGCCAAAATTTTGAGAGCTGTTAGCTACAAGTATCCCCAGAATACAGGGTGTTACAGGCTCTTGGCATCATTAAACACTTGGAATTTATTCCATAGCATAAGGTGTCTTTGAAAACCAATACCAACTGAATCACAATCACTGCATTAAGAAATGTTCTGGATAAAGAAAGGAATGAATTCCCAAAACTGATGAGTACTATTAACAATCTAATGTAAACTCTAGCACACTACGTCCTTCTTCCTCAAAAGCCACTTTTTAAATCAATGGGTATAAAACCAAATACCTTTGACCAGTTGATTCTCTTCATTGTGACTTCCAGCTTATACTTTTTCTTCTCCTTCATCCCATGTGGTAATGCTGGTATCACCATATAGGGAGCAAAAGGAACACCTCCAAGAGCTGGTGGCATTGGAGGCCCCCCAAAAGGTGGTGGTGGTGGAGGTCCTGCTCCACCAGGCAGCGGAGGTGGCGGTGGAGGTCCTGCTCCACCAGGCAGCGGAGGCGGTGGAGGTGGTCCTGCTCCACCAGGCAGCGGAGGCGGCGGTGGCGGTATTGCTGCTCCACCAGGCAGCGGAGGCGGCGGCGGTATTGCTGCTCCACCAGGCAGCGGAGGCGGCGGCGGTATTGCTGCTCCACCAGGCAGCGGAGGCGGCGGCGGTATTGCTGCTCCACCAGGCAGCGGAGGCGGCGGCGGTATTGCTGCTCCACCAGGCAGCGGCATTCCACCAGGCAGCGGAGGCGGCGGCGGTATTCCTGCTCCACCAGGCAGCGGCGGCGGTGGAGGAGGAGGAGGTATTGCTCCACCAGGTAGCAGAGGTGCTGGAGATGGTGGTGCATTCTCACTTGGTAGGGTTGGAGGTAATGGTGCTACTTCTGTCAGTTGACCTGTCAGGCTTGGACCCTGAAATATAAAAGAGGAATTCTTTCCATCAGGGAGGGGAGGAGGTTTGATATGAAGTTGAACAAACTAGGATGTCTTGTAGTCAACTGTACCTCAAGAAAAAGTGAGAAATGCAACCATTCTCCTATCTTAATGAGAAGCAATAACAATAGATTATACAATGTACCATAAAACTGCCAAGTAAACTGAATAACCTAGCATTTTTATAAAAACAAATTGTTTCCATTTTAAAGAAAATTTAATAGCAGCAGTAACATTTAAGTGAACAGAACAGCATTTTATTTCTTACCAATGCACAAATCATTTATCCCACTTAGGATATCCTGGCAAGCTGGGACATCAGCGATGGTAATAACAATGCTGAATTTTAACAACACTAATCTACTGGTGGAAAATGTTCCACAGAAATCACTGAAGCAGCTATTGCAGTGCAAGAGGTTATGGGACCACAGTTGTTCGTAACTATCCTGACATCTGGGGGAGGAACAATCATGCTTTCCTTTAAATCTGTCTGCAGTTGTTTCTGTGGTGATAGGAAGAAAGAGCAACTGCAATATCCATTCTAATAAGTTGTAAAAGGAACAATGAAGAGAAGCAGCAGCATGTTAAACCATAAGAGAGGTTTCTGTATTAATAACATGATGCTAGCCTAGTATGAATTCCTCACAGATTTTTGTCCTTCAAGACTATCTATCTGTTAAAAAGTAGCATCAGGAGCTATGCGCAAACCACCATAAGAGCTAATATTCTATTTCCTCTACTAATTTTTTATTTTAAAATTATTATGTAACATAGGCTGTTCATTTAATCTGATTTGCATACTATTTCCCTACACAATTCTTTATTGTTTCTAGTTTAAAGGAAGGAAGAGTTTGAAAAAAAAAATCAAGCTGAGAAAAAACCTCAGTGCCTCTAAAAATAAGTGCCACAATATACTGTATGGGGAGCACAACACTAGAGAAAAGGCATAGATACTAGAAAGTTAATGTGTACTATTTTTAATTGTACCATTATTGTGAATGAACTGTAACATCCAGATAATCTGAACTGTTAGAATCAATATAACAGGATTAATAATTAGTTAGACTAAAACTAATTATTTGGCTTTGCACAAGGCATGTGTTTGACCCATGAACTACCACACAAGTTGTAATGCAACAATTGCTGGATAACTCATTAAAACAGACTGTCAAATTTCAGTGTTACATTGTCTTGTAGATCTTTGTAACAAGCATTAAAATTGGCAAGAACAAAGTATGAACAGAAGTGTCTGTGTGTGAAAACAGAGTAAGAAATCATAAGACACCAAAGGTTACAACAATGTATCACTTGTAGTGATATCAAAGGATGCAATGTACATGTTAAATGCAATGTAGGAAGTGAGACCATAGGCATTAAGATATCCCCAGTAAGGAAGAAAGGCAACAGGAAGACCTTGCCTAGCATTGAAGGAGTACGAAATACGCCAGGCTGAGGCAAAAGCATCAAGCCACAGTATCTGTTGGTTCCTAAAGGGTATAAAAGACCTGTCTAAAACTCAGTTCATGGTCATTAAACAAAAGGAACCCAAGAGATAATATGAGGGCTCAACAGGCAGCATTTCTTGTCCTCTCTGCTTCACAAGTGATCCTGAACAGATCACTTGGAGATACAGTTTTCGTGCTTGTGAGCAAAATTCATGAGGAAATGAATGCAAGTGAAATCAGCTTTGATGAAACTAAGTATCACCTTCGCCCTCTATAAGGTCTTGCATTTTTTTTTATATTTACCTATGAGACTGTATAAAGCTAGTGTAATATTTGTTGCAGAAATGGCTACAGTCTGATATTCAGACTTCAAAAAAAATATTGATGTTATCAGTTCCATGCACATGCTGAAAGGTATGTATATTGTGCACACACAGCTATCATGATTTCCACATTTGCAACTAAAGTATAAAGCCTTCTAACACAAACACTTCCTGCAAAACATACAGAAGTAGTAATGTTAAAGCACGGAAATACTTGGAGGAAAAAAGGTCATGCTGGATTCAAACTTTTCAATATTTTTCCTCAATAAAGCATATCTGTGACAGGTGTTGAATATACTACTATCTGAAAAATGTTAACTCCATTAACTATCTTTAGTAGTTTATGCTGGCTTAAAAACAAATCAACACAACTAGAACATACATTTCAAACTCCATACAGACAATATAGTCCAGAGCAATTTCTTTTCAATCCTTAAAAAAAAAAAAAAAATTCATCTCAACTGTCAAACTTACTGCGATTTAGTTTTATTACCTGCGTTCGTAACTGTTTGATTTCTGTTTCAAGTTCTTTGATTTTCTCTTCTCGTTTCTGAAGCTCTGCTTGTGCCTCTTGCCGAGCTGTGAACTCTTCATCAAACTGTAATGATTAACCAGTACAGAAGTGTTTGTCCATTTATGTCCACACTAGGTATTATATTTTCAGGAACTCTTTAAACAATATCCTAACTAGAGCAATAAATGCACTTTCAACTTTAAAAAAAAATATTTTTCCAGTATGTGTTCTTCTAGTACCACATAATTTCTTCCATCAGTAAGTCTGAGACAGAACCACTCAGATCCAGCTACTTCGTATAGCTCTAAGTTTGACAGGTTTTTCACTCCCCCAGCAGAACACTGCAGATTTCTCAAACTAAACTTGAGTATATATCTGACGTAGCAAGCTCAAATCTGAAGAGATGTGTGCAGCTTCAGCAGTATCATCCATAAAGTAACATAAGAAAGGCGGTATCCAAATAAGCCAGTGATCTCTTTAGTCCTTATGTCCCCATGTAAAACCAAAGTCCAGTTTACAACGTGATTGTGAAAAATTTGCTGTATATTTTAATCCTATTATTGGTTGCTAGCCTTAATTATTAGCATCTTTAAAAACTTCTGTTATTCATTCTTCCACAGGACAAAACAAGTTACCACTAGGAAGAACATGCGTTGACTGCCACTAACAAAGTACAGTACGATAAATAACTCTACCAGGGAACCATCCAGCAATTTTCTTTCTATAAAACTCCGACACCATAACTCCTATGAAAAAATGCATCCACATTTAACATTGTCAAGAAAAAAGGTAATGACTTCATTCAACCTTTCACTGACATTTGTAATCATCGGGTTCAAGAACATGTACTGCCTTTTGGCCTGCAAAAGGCTTCTTAGACCAGACCAGCAAAAAACAAAATTTTGAATGCTTTTAATACACAACAACATGGTATATGAACTTTAGTACTACTGCAGCTAATATAGCACATTCAGCATTTCATAACCTTAGGCTGTGATGAGCTGAGATTAACAAATTATACATTAACATGATCTAGAAAACAGGAATTTAAATAGCTTGAGAAAACATGTTTTATCAAGACATTTTCAGCACAAACACCAACAGAATCATTTATGGTTGGAAAAGACCTTTAAGATCATCAAGTCCAACAACAGTGATAAAGCAGAAGGATAAGCGTCAATTTCTTTAGAAATACCCCTCAAAAATTTTATTACAAGAAATATACTGAGCTGCAATTCTTCCTACAGAAATAATTTTAAGTGTCTAACCTCTCCTGTATCTACTAATAAATGAAAACCACCCTTGACCAAAATAGGACTTAGTTATCAAGTTCCTAATAAAAGAGAACTGGACCAGAAGAATAAAACTGTTCCCATAACAGGTTACAAAATGCACTGTAAGATTCCTAAACATGAATAATAAAGGAATAAACTACTCTCCTTCATAACGTAATAATTTATCATGGGCATTATAAGGAAATAAAACAGTATTTTAAAGTCAGCATCTCTGCACCTAAATCGTCAATGTTTTTTCAAACATTGAATGACACTGCTTTTCATTAAGTTTCTTCAGGTTCTGAAACAAAGCTAGATGAAGTTATGAACATTTTCCCTCCAATTTTTTCCTTTTTTTAAAGCATCTACTTGCACATTAGGTATTTAACTGTAAGTATTTCAGAACAAAATATCAATAATTTTTCTCATCAGATATCTACAGCTGAAGCTATGTCCAACTAATACTATTCATCTGCTTTTGAATTCAGAGGAAACTGAATCTGAGTCCTGTATGCACACAGGAAAACCCCAAACCCACAGAGCTATTAAAGGTGAAAGAACATCCTGCCTGTGAGATACACTATTTCCCCATTTCCACTAAGTTTCTACTGTGAAACAAGCCTCCTGTGTTCCCGTCAGGCTTCTGTTCAATACCTTAAAAAGAGTAACGATTAGGACTTACTTTTCTGGAAAATTCTGCTGCTTTCTTTTCACTCTCTTCTACTTTAGCTTTGTCCACACATGCATCTAGAATTTAAGTAAAATACCACATGGAAGTCAGATAAAACGTATCACAGCTCTGAGGTGCCTTCCAACCATAATTACCCTATGACCTCATGACACAAGAGGCAAACTTCATCAGTGTAATTTTATCAAAGGCTGCAGAGTTTGATCTGGCCTTCTCCACAAGTATACCTGTAGCTCACATGTGTGTTTCCAGTCAAAATATTCAGTCAATTTAAGTTTAGACAGAAGCATACAAAGAAAAATGTGCACCTCAGTAAAACAAGGTAAAATTGCTTATTGTATACAAACCAACAAGATGAGTAAAATCCACGTCCATTCTTCCTCTATATTTAAAATCTGGGTCTGTGCCACTGCAGTGCAATACTATTTGTGATACGCATTCTTCTATTATCTTGTAATACTGAGGTCTAATAAAGAAAACATTTAACAAGATAATAAGAACATGAACAACCATTTACACAATATGGAGGAGGGGGGGAAAGGGGCAACTTTAACTCCTAATATATGAATTACACAATTAGCAGTAAAAGGGATCAACTTAAAAGTCTTATTTGTACTCTGGCTAATGAAGCACCGCTGTCAGTTTCTCAGAAGGATATCTGAAGTTCAGGACTCCACAAAATATTGTGCACTTCTCATTTATCATTTGCCAGACAATAATCAATAAAATAAACAACACCTTTAGTGTTTTCAATATACGTTGCAAGAATTATTTAGCACATTCTCAACACAGTGAATCCCATCACTGGCAACAGTACCAATATTCAGTTACTTAGAAAATGAGTTAATAATTAACTTAATTGCTTGATATACATCTCTACACAACATCAGAAACCTCTAAGATGAGAGGATTCTGTGCTCAAAATTATTAGTTCTTACCAGTGCAAGGTAGTACATCTCAATTTCACAGAGCTCTCAAAGTAGAAAACTCTCAAATCTAAACTGATGATATTCCAAACTTTCAAATTTAAAAAAAATTGACAATTTCTCAGGTTATATTTTACTTCTTGGTTTTATCATCTTGCATATCAATTGTTTTTATCATCCCTTTACAGCACAAAAAAAAAAAATTACTTCTTAAAACAAGATTTTGTATTGTTATTTTGACACTGCTAGGACACTCTGAGGTGCACACAAGAGAAGCTTACATTGAAAGGACAAGATATAAGGCACTGTGGAAGTAGTTTCAATTATTAGTTATACAACTAACTTGCAGTTCTTTGATGTCATGAAGCTATCAAACTTGACTAAAGGAAAAAGGGTTCAACAAGTTAAGACATTTTGAGATGAGGGTGTCAGAATAAGGTTCAAGTCTTTGAAATAAGCATTATTATATGTAAACAAGACCTTTTCAATATTAACAGTGAGCAGAAAGACAAACAACACGTCAGTTACAGAGCAACTATCTGTGCATGATTATGAGCTACTTGGTTTACCAGGATTTCTATTCTTCCCTCCACTCCCTCCAAAAATCAAGCTAGACAGTTGACACTTACCGGATATAGTAATCACTCCTGATGAGAAGGAAGTGTTGGAGAATTGACAAGAAGTAATTTTCAGAAGAAGTATCTTTCAACATATTATACAGCAGATGAAATACTTCGTTCACATCAGTGCAAACATTGTTAAGGAAACAAGGACTTAAAACCAAAGAATTAAAAAAAAAAAAAACCAAACAAAATAGACAAAAACCCCCGCAAAAAACGCATTACACCATAGAACACCCACCCACTCCAAACCCAGGTCCCTAGACATTGTTTATATTGTTCAAGTAAAACATTTCAACACTCTGAACTACTGTTGTATTAGTAAATATCCTTTTTCCACTAGGATTATCCACAAAAACTCTGTCCCTGTTCAACAATTAAGACTTGTTTCATTACTACTCAGGAAAATCATACTACCTATCATAGAAACCTGTAAATTTCACAGAAAGCTTTCATTTTCATTCTCAAGTGAGACAGGCTATTGGCAAATACACAGTATTCAAACATTTTAATTAATGAAGAAAAGTTACCTGTAACTACCTGTTCTGTAATGCAACAACATTAGTGATTTTATATTCCTCTTATTGATTGCATCTACCTTCTTCTGCTTCTTAAGTACCAGCTACTACTCTCTTAAAAACTGAAAGCAACCATTCTGAACTTAGGTAACTTTAAATTTCCCGCTTCTTCACAACTAAAGAAGGAATGCATCTTAAGTGCTTCAGAACAGACTAGAACTTTTGTTCCAACTTAGTTATCAAAACTCATTTTTCTTCAAACTTGCAATCTTCCATGGGTGTAATTTTCTATCTTCATGTACTACAAGCAAGAATTCAGCTTAGTGTTGTTTATGAAAAATTAATTCAGTTCCCAATGACTTACATTTGACATGCAAATTTAAGTACTAATTTTCCAAATAAGTCTTTCCCCAAAAAGCAGAAATAAAAGTGCTTGAGAAAGTCCCTGGTAAGATACACACTTATGACAAACAAATTGCACATAGAGCATTCTAACTTACGTTTCATAAAGTTATTAAACGATGCAACAAGTTATAACACCATTTCTATAAAGGATATTCCATTTCAGCTCTGATATCATTGAGACGATGTGACAGTTCAATTAAGTCTTCTTCTTTGTTCTCATCAAACACTTTCAGCTGAATATCAAGCTCTTCATTGTCCTTATCTTTCAGGCCCTATTTTTCAAGGCATAGTAAATCTTAATTTTCCCTTTTTTAAAGCATGAATTGCTCCCCTTCAAAGATTATATCATGACAAAATATAAGAAATTAACCTTTGGAACAAGAGTAAGCTGTAACTCAGTGTCTGAGGCTTTTTATTATAATTGCCCAGCTGAGAAAAATTAAGGCAAAATATCAGCCAATACAGCAGGTATGGGCTGCAGAACAAACATGAAGCCTTCTAATTGAGTTGAGTTCTCTTAATGGGACATAGTCTGCAGTTTATACTTGTTAATGTCTGAGTTTCTTCAAAAAAAAATAGCATAAGAATATTTCAAAACATTAATGAAAGTGAATTTAAGAAGCCTAAAGAAGTGTAAAGATACACTTACAACTTCGGTTAAGTTAATCTAGGTCATAGAATAAAAACATCCAGAGTACGTTGAGAAATACGTACAAGAGAAGTAAATAACCAAAACAAAAATTAGTACTTGGAGCAGGGAAAAATTTGTTTGTCTTTTAAAAAAATACAAGTAATTTCTCTAACACACTTAAGAACCAAGTTTAGGTTCCCACAAGGCAAATCACAAAAAAAGGAAACTAGTTCAAAAGCCATTAGTGTGAATGCACTCCATGCTTTAAATGAAAATTGGCCTGGAATTCTCATAACTGGATGTGCACAAACTGAATAGCAATCATAAATATTCCCTAGAAACGTAGAAATTCATACCAATTCTAGTGTTTGAAAACCAGAGAAGGCTACTATGAATTTGGACAGATTAAAAGAAAAATATGGATCCTCCTCTGGATTGTTTTTTGTTCAAGAAACCCTTACTTTAAAATTTCTTGAAAATTCTACCCCTAAGCACAGATATAGACATGAAGTTTTCTTAAAATGCTTTATCATTCAGAAAGTTGCTTTCTGGGCGGGGGGGGGGGGGGGGGGGGGAACGGACGGACAACAAAAAAAACAACCACCACACCCCTCTGCCTTGGACATTCATTCCCTGCATAATTATTGATTTGAGTTTGATGTGTACCCTGTAATTAACACCTTACAACTAAACAAACAGCAAGATGATCTTGACTATTAGTTGATATTACAGCTTAAATAATTCATTAACCTTACTAGAGACAGAATTTCAACACAATAGCTGTTCAACATTTTTAGAAAAGATTGCTATCCCTAAATATGAATTGCTTTCAAACTCGTATCTAGATGTCAGTACACTCTATGAAGCTTTCTATCATGATGTATTAAAATTCAGTTTATTTGCCATCTAACCCACTCTCAATTCTTAAAGTTTTCAAACATTTATTGATTGTATAAACTAACTTCCAGTGGATTAAAAAAAAGCCTAAGAGTTCTTCAGGCTTTCAGATATTCTACAGCACATAAAGACAGTGGATCACATTAATTACAAAAATTAACATACACATATCAGAAACAGCTTCAAAGTTGAATGTGCTAAAAACCTGAAGGTTTTTATTCCTGACAAATGTTGATGATTCAATAATTTTGTATCTTAAGAGTTAGAGCAGTATAAATTCTGTTTCAGACAAATATAAGCAGGTACTCTTCAATTCCTCTCATCTTTTGTGAGAAACTGCTCAGTAGCTTAATTATACATATTCTTGATGTAAGCACCAGAATGGTTTCTTGGTTAAGAGCTATCAATGTACCCTTAAGTCCCAAACACTCATACACAACTCCCATAAAGGCACACTTCTCTGCAGCTGCATGAAAACATGCAGTCTCAAAGAGAATGCAGGAGTAGATTTGATTTTTCCTTAAAAAGTCCAAATGCATTTTCAGAAGGCAGATTAAAGAAAAACAGATTTCACAGAAAACAACAGGAACAGCATATACAAAGAAAGTTAATCCAAGATTGGTTCCACAGCCAGACACACGTTCACTACATGTGCTTTGAGCTCATCATGCTAAATTTGACTACTCTAATTTAATTTGTAATATATTGTCTTGTTTCAACTACCATTCTGGTTTACATAGCTAATGAGAGCCTAAACTTGCAACTATGCAGAATGAAAGCAGATTTGGATTGATAGTCCTTTCCAGATCTGACCTTCCCACCCTCAATCTTTCACTTCTGCTTCTCTCAGTAAAACAATTTCATTATCTTCAACAATTGACTGTGATCAATTCCTATATACAAATGACTTACAGGCAATATTTTCTTCAGGCCACAACGCAAAAACTCATTTCTCAGGTGTATCCTGAAATCAAGTTCATCTGGAGATGTAACAAGGGCATTGATGAGCTGCATACATGCTACCTGTTATCAGAAATATAGGCAAAAACTTTTAGTATTTATAGAATGAAAACATTGTCTTTTACTATTTCAGTTTAATAATAAAACCAAATGTCAAGAAATGGATATTATTTATTATGCATTACACATGCAATACAACTTTGGTTAATTCAAGCAACATCGAATACTGTTTTCATATTGTGAGTGCCTCTGCTATGTCAAAATTCTATCACATAAAGGATCGTACTGTATTTCAGAAAGTTATTCCCACACTACAGTTCCACACTGCAACTGTCTCTTTCTCCTCAGTATTCGCCAATTTGAAAACAACCTGGTTTTCCAATAATCAAAAATTAAAATAAAACACCAAAAAAACAAACCATACAACAAAACCACCTCAAAAACACCCAGATACAAAATACTGCATATCACCAGGTGTCTTTTCAAGTTCTGCACAGCACTTTTGAAAAATGCCTGAAGTCTCAGGATACTGGCTAATGCTTTAATTGAACAGCTGTGCACTTTAATTGATTTACTTTAAAACAGGTAGACAATAGCATAATGCCAAAAGTGCTGATCCACGTTAAAAGACTAAAATGGGACTCCAGGGAAATACCAAGTTTGGTAAAAGATGTTAACTGCAAAGAGAAGTAGCATTAGAGTATGGAAAAAAAAAATCAATAGCTGCAGAGAAAAAAAAAAGATAAAAGCACCCTTCCTGTTTTAATTACATTCACTATTTAGTTTTAATGGAACACCTTATGGAGCCTTAAATTTCTATTAAAACACTCTTTCAAAGGCACTCCCTTTATATAGCTGCATCTTCAGATAATGTAGTGTCATCATGCTCGCTTGAATGATTCTTGTTATTTTACTACTATGACATGACTTAACAAGCCAAAGTACATGTCCAATCTGAAATTAATAGAGAGAAGAGGTGCCATCTGCTATGATTGCTTTTGCCTGAAGAGACTCTGGCTTAACGGCTTGTGCTAATACGAGTAAAGAACGATTTTGTCAGAAACAAGTTAATGAGTCTTGCAATTGTATCTTTATTCATGTAAAAGTGAGGTTTGGGTGGGGGGGGGGACGCGGAATGTTGTGTGGTTGGTTTTGTTTGTTTTAAATCAACAAGGTCATAAAGTAGGAGACAACTTCAAAATGAATTCTTTTGTGATAGCATTATTAAGATTAGATTGTCATTTACAGAAACTTACTGAACATCATTAACTCATCAGCTCTGAAACAAGAACTACTGATGGTTAACATAGCGTTAAGACAACTAGCTGACACATATATGATCTAAAAATGGGAAAAGATATACCTTCCATGCATGTATACCTGCCCTGCCTGAATTCTACTTTCCCATATCTTTCAGCCATAGTACCTTAGCAATACAAAATTTGTATAAAAACTGTACTATGAAATGGAAATAAGTCAAAATCATCCTTTAGTTGGATACTCAGTCACTTGGTCATTGCGTCATTAATTTTTCAGAAAAAGGTCAGCCATTCAATTGACCAGAGAGGGGCTAGGATTTACATTAAGTTGTCATTACCAGGGAGAAAGATTGAAAGTTACCAAAAACCTTCATAGCAAAATAAAACTTTTGACTGCCGTCCCCAGAAAATTTCAGTACAAAAAACCTTCAAAGTTCTTCACTATTTCAAAAGGATCTATGCTTATCTATTTTTTTCATTCAATAATATTACAAAAAGGTGAACAGTACTGCAAATGTATTCCTGCCACAGGTACTGCAAGTAAGATACTTGAAGTGTGTGCTCAGTTAAAACCTTACAGTTGTGGTTCTAAATTAAACTCAAATACTCACATCAAGAGCACAACACAAACTTGTTTTGTCTTTTTACAAATACATTACTTTGATGGAAAAGCCATAAATACAGGAGGTTTTGTTTACTCTGAGTGGGGCATGACAGGGGAGAATGTGGGGGAGTTGGGGGGGTGTTTAAACTAGCAATGCAACTTAGGAGTACTTTTTCCTCCTTCTCCTTAAACCCAAAAGAGATACAGGGAGCAATGCCTCCAGCTTCTTAAATTCGAACTTCCTCAGGGCTCCAGTACCAAAAACTAAAACATTTCAGAGGACAGACTGAGAGCTGGATCTTTATGGGTCCATTAAACCAGTCAAGAGGATAAAGCAGTGACAAAGATAATAAAATGCTTTCATGGACTTATTACCTGAGCATTACATCTGGCATCCAAGAAAAAGAATATTGCTACTTTATTTTTATTAGGTCAAGACTTTTTAATCCTATTTTTGGGACAAGGAAGTGAGTTTCTTGGTCTCACACCGTTAACAATTAGAAACTCTAGTATCAGCAGGCCATTTCTATTTAATTTTCCTCTTTAACTGAACACTGAAGTAATAGCACTAAAAGACTTTGCTGGTAAATAATTTAAAGATCATAAAATAACACACAGTCTTCAAGTATTTTATATTATTTCTGAGGTTTTAGTAAGCATATAAAAAATGTAAACCCACCTGCAGTTGTAAGAATTCATGGTTTTCCAGTCCTTCAACAATCTGAGAAAAACGTTCTATGTTGTGCCTTTCAGCAGCAGTTGTTATAGCACCTAAAAGCTTGTCCAGACTGAGAGAAAGACAAACTGTCAAAAAGCATACCACAGTCAACTTGCTCATTTTAAAGATACTCAGCCCACTATTTACACAACTCAAGACTTTAGTGCACTGACAGAGATTCTGAATGCATTTATTTACACTTATCTTTATAAAGTTGAAAACAAACCAAGAACCAGGTGTTAGAAGATCTACAAGATTAACGTTGAATTAAAAAAGGTGAATAAATCTCTAAATTATTGTGACATTCGGCTAAGAAACAACCAAGGAAGAAAAAAAAATTACCACCTTTGCAAGACGGTACACGAGGTACTTAGCTGACCTGTTTGACATCTGGAAATTCTAATAAATTGTCTTTTCAGAAATCAAAATGTTTTTATTTATTGCATACAAGACAGGGAGTTTGCCATTTTTAACCTTCACTAAACTAAGACACTCAATAATTCAAAGCAAACGTATGCCAACTCATTATCTTTGTTTTAAAAAGCTCATGGATATGTGCTACATACCTCCATAACTTGAACTATTTAAAACTTCTAGCTATAAATGTAAACTTTTTGCCCTTTTCAAATTTGCTTTGTTTAGGTAGAGATGATATTTTAATAAAATCCATAAATATGCTTATTTCTATACTATGAATATTAGATTCTAAACTAATGAAACATTTTAACATGTACTGTCAAATCAGTAATTTTCAAATATAATAAATTCATCTTCCGTCTGCATAGGAGATGTCCCAATCTCAATCCTCCCCTCTACGATAGGCTCAGTAGTGCCCCATGCTAGCACACATTGTTCTACATTGTCTTTAAATCTAACAGCTTTCTCTGTCAGAATTAAATGTTCATAATTCCTGATCATACTCATCAGGGATATATGAAATAACTTATATATTTTTTTTTTCAACAGCCATTTATGAACAGTTATGGCTGATTAACTCCTCTCTTCTCTAACGGTGAAGAATCACAATCCTTTCAGACCTCCCACTTCAGCCACAGTTTGTAGATCTCTGGTCATTTGGCTTTTGTCTGATTTAATATCGGATTAATGCATCAGAAAGGTAAAAGTCTCTTCATTTAAACTACATTAAGAAAGTAAAGACTTAACAGCCTACATTTGTTTCACTGACAAGTTCTCACCTGTTTCCAAACTGAAAACTCATGAGCATTAAAAAAAAAAAAATTGTTTCCATATCTTACTTACATATTGTCCTCTCCAACAATACAGAGAGCAGAAAGTATTTTCACTGTTTCAGTCATCATGTGTGGTTGCTTTGGATCAATTGCTCTTGATAACAGCAAGAGACTTCTTTCATCTCCTAGAATCCTTTGCAATCCGTACTTCAAGAAACAAAAAGCTTAGAGTGAAAAGATTGTCATTGCCTTGAATACTCATCATCATGGGCTTCAGATCCTTAGGAATCCTCACATCCGCTCCCCCCCTCAAATGAAGTTTGGCAACACTCTACTACAACCTTCAACTATTACTGCTTGGGGACACAATTCAGTCTTCCTGATCTTACATTTGAGGCTTTCTGCAAAGAGAGTCAGCTCCCAAGGAAGATACTGTATCTTGTAAAATCAGGTATCCAACAAGAGACAAAACAGTTTCTATTTTCTATCTATATCTGAAACACCTCAATAGTACGAAAAATTCACTTTTTTCCCCTCTCCCTCTCCCTGTAACTGTAACAGCTGCTGGCAAGTCAAAATAATATTTTCCACACAATGACCTATAGAGTTTGAAATTCTTTTTTGAAACAACTGTCTTATTTATAGTATATTCTATTTCACGTTCTGTACAGCTAAATAAAGAAAAACTTACACATTGCATTTATTTAAAAGTAGCATTATTTTTCTTTTTCATTAACTACAGGATAAACCAGCTATCTAATTGTTTGAAGTTACAGTGTAAGTGTAGGAATAGTGGGGGAAGCATGTGACCACTTAAGCTTAATTTTCCCACTTCACAAGACAGGCTATGCTGTGAGACTTTACTAAACTGAGTAACAATACTTAAAAGTATCTTTAATGCACAGTTATATCTGTTACGGGGTGGGGGGGGTGGAATTTTGAATATGCTATGAATTTTGCTATGAATAAAGCAAAATTACAAGTTTAACACATCAATTTCCAGAAGCAGTACTCACGCTTTCTGAACATGAGTAACCCATGTTTGAAACAAGTTAGATACAACTTCAACTAGACCAAAGTTTTATCCTTTACCCACTACCTACCAACTTAAAAACCGTAGCTAAAAAGATATTAAATCATACTCAATTTAAAGTCAGGTGAAAAGTACATTATATTAACAAAAACAATCATGAATTGAAATCATAATTTAGAAAGAAATGTTTTCCTTTCAATTTCACAATTAATTTCCTAATTCACTTATCTTAAATTCAAATACTATCCAAATATTTTACTTCCAAAAATCAATAATATTTAACAAAACTAAGACAAAATGCACATTCAGAATGTTTATGAACAAGACACTCAAAAATTTACACTAAGTTTACAACCTACATTTCCAAATAGTCAGCTGATACTGGATATACAACCTTTCCTTCCTTTTCTGAGATCCAACACGCTTCATAGATCTTGGAGTCAACAAAAAACAATCATGCTAGAAGTATCCGAATTTAAAATATTTCTTACTTTATTGTTCATGAATGCTTTGAGGCACTGGATAAGTTTATGTTGATTCTTCTTATCAATACCTTCTTGCCTTGAAAGGGAGGAGGAAGACAATATAAGTACAAAAAATCTTCACAAGATTCCCACCCCTCCCTTCCAAAGATCCACGTCCTTACTGTTTCTTGTCCAGAAGCTTTTCCAATACATCCAACATAACTCCAAGACCTTCATGTCCAAAATTGTTAACCCAGCTGGAAAAGGAAAAAAAAAGGTACTTTTAATTATTTCTTAATCAAATTTAAAACTTTCAAAGTTATGTCTCCAATACTGCTTGTACATCTCTTCACAGACGCTGCTTTAAGTCTCACTTCCCAGGAAGACCCGATCAACCATTAAGATAAGCACTTAGTTCCAACAACTACAAGTTCCTGAGAACCATTGTGAAATGTGAGAAAATATTGCAGACAGTTGCAAACATTTCACTTTTTCCAGTGTGCTGAGAACTACATTCTTGTGCCAACAAGTATTAGCATAATTACTGTGGTTTCAAAAAAAACCCCACAACTCTTTATTGCTAAGGAAAAACAGCATGATGAAAACTACAGCAGAAATTATTACTTACCTGACTGGATTGCTAGTTAGAGACACTCTCAAAGACTCTAGACAATTAAGAAGCTTTTCATCTGAAATTCCAGATCGCAATTCATGAATATATTCTTGCGAGGACAGTGTACATTCATGCTTGCTGTTTTTCAGTCCACCCTATCACACAAGACAGAATGTTGCTTAATGTTATATTGATCATAGTAGCGTTTAGATGATAACATGTAAGGCCAATATTTCTGCGTGAATTTTAAAAATCACCATTTTCCCTGTACAACTACTAAAGACATCTGACTTGACTTTGATTTGTCATAAGTGCTCTAATAGTTTAGATTTTGCATCACACGGGTAAATATTTTTCTGTAATCTTCTTCACTTCTTTAAGTGCACGTACTACATCTTGGATATAAAAATTTAAACATGTTAATACGACTGAATGATGGAATTAACTGCTACACACTCTAATTTAACATCTACTTCACAACACTGTAATAGAAACAACCATAAACAGAGAGACATAAAAAGCCCCATACTTGTTATTAAGCTTGTCTGATCATTCTCACTGTACCTGTCTTCTGTTTAAAACGAGCTCTGCATTATCACTGTGGTCATATCCTGACTCTCAAATTAATTCTGTCTTCTACAAAAGAAAGGAAGAAGATAAGTGTGTTGGGTTTGCGTGGCAAGGTTTTGGTAGCAGGGAGACTACAGGGGTGGCTTCTGTGAGAAGCTGCTAGAAGCTTCCCCTGTGTCTGATAGAGCCAATGTCAGCCGGCTCCGAGACAGACCCGCCGCTGGCCAAGGCCAAGCCAATCAGCGCCTCTGTGATAACATATTTAAGAAAGAGAAAAACAGTTAGAGAGCGCTTTTGCAGCCAGAGAGAGGAGTGAGAAGATGTTAGAAACTCTGCAGACACCAAGGTCAGTGAAGAAGGAGGGGCAGGAGGTGCTCCAGGCGCTGGAGCAAGATTCCCCTGCAGCCCGTGGTGAAGACCATGGTGAAGCAGGCTGTCCCCCCCTGCAGCCCATGGAGGAAGGATGAGGGGGTGTAGAGATTCCACCTGCAGCCCGTGGAGGACCCCACGCCGGAGCAGGTGGAGACACCTGAAGGAGGCTGTGACCCCGTGGGAAGCCCACGCTGGAGCAAGCTCCTGGCAGGACCTGTGGATCCGTGGAGAGAGGAGCCCACACCAGAGCAGGTTTGCTGACAGGACTTGTGACCCCATGGGGGACCCCACACTGGAGCAGTTTGCTCCTGAAGGTCTGCACCCCATGGGAGAGACCCACGTTGGAGCAGTTCGTGAAGGACTGTAGCCCGTGGGAAGGACTCACGTTGGAGAAGTTCGTGAAGGACTGTCTCCCGTGAGAGGGACTCCATGCTGGAGCAGGGGAACGATGAGAGGAGTCCCCCTCCGAGGATGAAGAAGTGGCAGAAACACCGCGTGATGAACTGACCATAACCCCCATTCCCCGTCCCCCTGTGCCGCTGAGGGGGGTGGAGGTTGAAGCTGGGAGTGAAGTTGAGCCCGGGAAGATGGGAGGGGTGGGGGGAGGTGTTTTAAGATTTGGTTTTATTTCTCATTCCTCTATGCTGTTTTGCTTAGTAATAAATTAGATGAATCTTCCTAAGTTCAGTCTGTTTTGCTCGTGACGATAATTAGTGAGTGATCTCTCCCTGTCCTTATCTCAACCCATAAGTTTTTTTTCATTGTACTTTTTCTCCCCTGTCTAATGAAGGAGGGGAGTGATAGAGCAGCTCTGGTGGGCACCTGACCCTCAGCCAGGGTCAACCCACCACAATGAGCCACTGAAAAGGACTTTGAAAAGGAGCTGGTATCCACCAACTCTTAAATCAGTGCTTTTAAAACCATGCAATGTGTAACTCAATGATTTCTTGTTGTACCATAATTATATGTTTGGCCACTACTAGAGATCGCTAGAGGATCTTGTTTGCTACAGAAGAATCACATGGAAGATTGGACAAAGAGCTCATCTCCCTACTTGAGCCTCGTTACAGAAGAATAACCACCTACAAGGTATTTCAGTATTAAAATACCTGATAATCAGTTTTTAGAGCTGGAGTATTCAAAACCACAAACAACATCAAAAACATTTTACCAAAAGGTGCAACGAAACTTTTGTACAGCTCTGACAAGTTGCAGAAAAGTAGAATTACCTCAGAAGAGTGGTTATGATTAGTATGCAGTTCCTAAATCATCTAACCTCTAAGTGGTCTATTGAAGAGAACCTGATAAAGATGTGTCATGGGTGTAAAGGCAATATGAAAAGTGCTTGACCTAGAATAGGATTTATATGTATTTGGTTTTAATTGTATCAGGAACTTTTGGCTACTGTAATCTTTTAATTGTCTCTCTTTCAAAAAGTTACACTTTTTATGAAGTTTCTGGTTTGCTCTATTCAAATTCTTACCATTCATTTTTCAAAAAATGTCACTAAGTATGGCTGATGACAAAACGACTTGTCTACATTTAAGTTAATGATTTTGACCTACATACATTCCAGTATTAATTCATATAACAGAACTATGTAAATGTTCACAACGTATTTTCAGATTGTTTGTCCTACCTTCAACAAAACAAAAATCTGACACAGATAGCAAATCCATTAAGACAACAGTGTCCTCTGGACTACGTCAACTTCGAAGATGTTTGTTACTGACACGCATAGTACCTTTAGCTGGACGATGCATGCAAGTTACACATTGAAGGATCAAGACAGATCTAAAGATGAGTAAAACAGGATATAAAGGAACTATGGTCTGTCACTACCAACCTCCTAAACAAAGAGATGCTCTTCTGCTGAAGGAAAAAGAAATAAAAAGAAATAAATGGGTGAAAGTTATCTTTATAAGAGTAGGAACTGACTTTAAATCAGAAAAGTATGTTAGCACTACATATTAAAAAATCGTAATAGTACAGAAAAGTCATCACTCAAAGACCATAAGGTAAAGAACTAGAAAACAGGAACAGTTTTATGCCACTCATTGCATTGAATGGAAACCAACAGAGATTACATATGTAACTAATGTGCACCACCTACACAACACTGGCTACAGTTTTTGTCATTTCAGACAACAGTCATTCCCAAAACCCTAAGAGTAAAAGAAGAAAACAGAAGCACTGCTGTAAGCCAGAAAATCTATGAAGAGATGAGATAATGGAAACCTCAATCAAATGCCATTACATGTTAAGCTAGACCCTGAAAAGCAAACTAGAATGCAAGATGTATTTGTTTTTCCAAAAATATTCTTTCCTGTGGTTAGCCCTTCCACTGTAGTCTGCTGCAAGCTCCAAAGGAGATACCTATTCAGATGAGGCATTTCACATCTTTGCTACATTTTCTTGCATATTTAAACCCAGGGGTGCTCCTGCTGCCTCCTCTTTCTATGCATCAAGGACATTAGTGAGGCTCCTCTACTCTGTTGAGCCCCTTGTTTTCAGAAGACCTATGACTCCCTCAAAAACAGTTAAAATAGGTTAAAGGTTAGAGGAATTGGCAGCATGATCTCCTAAGCCTCCTCGTGTGCCTTACAGGACAAGCATACTTCTCCATTGTACGACTAAGCACCTTTAACTGCATGGCAATGAGGAACCATCTCATGGTCCTTTTTTCTCCTCCTCTTCCAAACAGATGATAAAGGTGGCTCATAAACATCCATTTTCAAACTCTTTCACCCAAATACTCCAGTTCTGGAGAATTCTCACCTTAACAGGATTACTTTCTGTTATTTGCTGCAATCAACTTTTCAGTCTCTAACATCTAGCCACGCTAGCTCGAGTGCTACAACCAGATGCTATTTCTTCTATTCTCCTGTTCAAAGACGGTTTGATTCGAATACTATGTTTAAGTAATGCTATGCCTTTACATGGATCAGACTGCAATATATACACTTCTCATTTACTTTGAAGTACAAGGTCTCAGTGGAAGTTACGCTCTACGTGAGAGCATCCAATAAGGATGAAGGCAAATGCAAAGTACAAAGAAACTTGGAGTGTTAGGTCCCACGCCAGAACTTTCAGAGATTAAATCAATGCATAAGATCAAAAAAATCTTAGAAATTACTTTATGACCAGTCACCTTCACAGTATTACAATTAAGGCATAGACTTATTCATTCATGACAACTCAAACAAAAGCCTGGACCACACATTTAAAATTCTTCTCTTATAAAGTTAGAAGCGATGAAGTTTTAGTGAAAAACTAAGCTTAAGGGAACTCCTAGAACTCTCATAAAAATAACAAGTATATAAAAGAAAACCTAGCTTGCTTTCCCATTAAGAAAGTAAATCTAATCAATTCATATCTGCGTGTAGGACACATTTCAGGGTTTAAGGGACAACAGCGACAGAGACACAGGACAGACACCTTACAGTGCAGGGTATAGTGAAAAGTAAACAAGCATAGTTTTCTCTCTACACAAACTTTTCTTTAATATTTAGAACACCAGGCAACAATTAAATATTTTAGGTATTTTTATGTCAGTTTATCTTACTCTACTTTGACTCCAGGTGATTTCAAAGTTGTGACCTAGACAAAGAAATTCCTCACCCAGGGCCTTCGTAAATATTAGAAGGGACTTCGCAAACGGACAGCTTTATACGCTACCCGGATGTGCCACCAGAAGTCTGTAAACAAGCTTGAGAACCAGTATCTAACAAAACGGGAAAGCAAAAGTATTTTGCCCTCCATGGGGAATAAGCAGATATTCTATCTACCTGGTGGTAAAGATATGTGGAGCACACCTGAACCAAATGGATGTGCTGCAATAGGTAAAGCACAAGATCAGAAAAATCTGTGTAAATTACTCCTCTTTGAGGCACCAGACAATTCAGACCTCATTAGGTCTTAAGCTGAAGCCAAGTTCAGCTGAAGAAGTTACAAGTATATTGCTTCAATGAGACAGTGTTTCCTTCAGTAAGAATGCTGGCAGCCAGTACATTGAATAGAAATCTCACAATATCACAGGTGGGCACTTCAATTCACCAGACCTGTTCCATAATTTAGAAAAAAAAATAATCACTGTTTAGATAGAAACAGAATTGTATTAATAGAGAGTATGCAAAAACTCTTCAGTTAGGCATCGGTGGGGGGAAAATATAAGTTATTGCTTCCACTTCTTTAATAATTATGCTGGTACCAGTTACTTGTTTCTATCTCAAGCAAAGAAACCACAATATTTTTATTAGTGTATAATAACAAAGTCAGATAAGACAAGTTGTTTGGAGAAGGTGGGGGTGGTTTATTTGTTTTTAGGAAAGCAATAAAAGCATTTTCAATTTTTTTTTTAAACAACATATACTCCAGTTGTTGCACATTTGACTTGGAAAAGCAGTATCCTTGTTCAAGCTATGAGGAAACACACTATCAGTTCCTGAACTAGAAAGTGGAAGTTTACGTAGTTCATATCCACTTCACTCTCTAGATATTAGCCAAACATATTAATTCAACCCAATCAAAACACAACTAACAAGCTAATCCTACTTTAGACGTCTACGTTAATGACTTAGAGATAAACAGAAGCAGTGCAGTTGTCATTTCAATGCAATTACCATTGTCTATAAAAGCAAGGAAAGGTTACCTTGCAGGCAGCTAAAGTGCCAAGTGGGCACGAGTGCTTGAAATCCCAAGTAAAACTCAACTAAGTTAAAGCTCTAAACTCCCTATTAGCAGACAAACATCTTCCCTGCGATTGTCACTACAATCTAACAGTACTAGCATCAACAGCCCAAAAACTTCTCCTTCCTAACCACAGTCAATCTGTAAATCTTCAGGAAAATAACTACGTATGTCGGCAGATGCAATCAACACCAAAGCGATGAATCCTAAAAAAACATATACTGAGAAGAAGCACAGCAAGATGCATGCATTCTTTGAGCAATAATAAGCAGAAGCCGTACTCTATGAGGGACATTTCTTCTTACTATTTTGCAAGTTATCTGTGCAAAAACATGCTTTTAATGCGTAACTATTCTTGCTCTCCATCAGACTCTGAATTAAAAGGCATGGGGAAGAAAACAGATATTACAGAGCTTCTCCACTACCCATTCTGCATATACCAGTTTCCTTTATAAAATAATCTCTTCACAAAGCAGTTGTTCAGGCTAATTCATATCATAAGGATATTACATGGCAGAAGGAATTATTTGAACCTGGTTTTAATGTACTGATTTGGACAGTTAATTTTTCCCCTCAAAAATCAAATACTTTTAAATACCTTCGTTGTGCTTCTGTGTTTTCTCAATCAGCATACGAACCAGTACTGCATACAAAAAAGTACTGGTGAATAGAGACAGAAAAGTCTGTTCAAAGATCGCTCTGAATAAAGCAAAGCCAACAGCAATTTCTTTATTCCTATGCGCTGTATCCTTATATATTTAAGTACATCTGAGGTAATGATCAGACAGTTTTAAGTCATAGGTTGTTCTTTATTCTTTTTACTACAAAATGGAAGTACTGAATACACCCTAAGTAGAAAACCTTGCAGCACCTGAAAAGCCTGTTTTGGCTGCAATAAAAAACATAAAGTCCATCCATAATTAAAAAGTAGAGCTTTGCTTTCAGATAGCGTTTAAAATGTATATGTAATCATCCCCCCCAAAAAAACCTTTTTCTAGGAAACAAAAATTTGCTGAATTCCGTCCAACAAATTAAGTCCCAAATATTTGGTTGGGTTTTTTTTTAAAAACAAACAAAAAAACCCTTAACCAAACACTAACTCATCCGTGACTTAACATAAAATGTAGCGGAGCACTTAAGAGAAAAGTTGTGCTGTGAGCGATCTCATCTTATGCTTATTAATTGACCTTCTGAATGCTCTATGTTAATCTTATTCTCACACTGATATCCAACAGCTGACATTTCCATGATAAACTATGAATGCTAACAACTAGAACATTAAAAGAAAAAAAAATCCACATCTCAACAGAATGAAGTAAGGCAAATACTGTAAATTTAAAGTTTTTGTTGAAGGCAATAACTTAAAAGCAAGATAGGTCTAAATTATATTTGTTGCTCACGATGAACAGATGAGTTCTCAGTTAATCTGAAGTATTTAGAAACAGATTCCTGAAAACTTAAAAACACATCCCTCAAAAGTACAATCAATGATCTTATACTAGTAAGATAAACATGACTGAGGTAATTGATAAGTATTTTGATAAAACAAGGATTCAGTTATGCTCACTGAACTTTTAAATCCAAGATAAAAATCCAGAATATTCCAGCCTAATCTCTGAAAATGGAAGTGTATTCATAAGGAAAAACAAAACTATCATGTTCATACTCACCGGAACTTTACTTCCGACTATCTGCATGCAGTGGTCAGCCAAGAGAGGTTATTGTGTAAAAAAGATAATAATAATACATAAATAAACACAGCAAAGTACTTAGTAGGATGTAGCAACACACAAATTTTTCAGTGTTTAATCATTAGTAGTAGTTACATTCTTTTATTATTTTATCAAACTGTTTAAGAGCTACAGCTTCTCCATAGGAAAACAGTAGTTCTACTGTAGGATAAATAATTTTAAATTCTTATGTTCCACTGCTGAGTCATCAGTATTTTAAACATTTACAAACTAATAACTAAATACATAGCTTGAAAGACTAAGAGATATGCCATTTCGTTAAAATTTTCAGTCATGTATAAAATATTTGACACTGAGAAAACCACAGAACAAACTAATGACATACTGATTTCCTTGTAACAACTGCATTTATTATCGAGCTTTTGATCTATTTATATGATGTCATCACTGAATTTAATTAAGTTTTCATAATCAAAAACATAGCCTACAGTTATAAATCTAACTTGCATTTCAGAAAATCTCATGTGGCGTTTTTCTTCAACTGCTCAGTATGGATGCTTTTAATTACATGGATAATTAAACCATGATTTACAGGATGACATCGTCTCTTTTTTACCATGGAACAGCATCTCTGCATATTCATGAACAAGTTGACTTTCTGCAGAAGAAACTCTGCAGAAAGGCAGCACATCTCTGCCCTGCTCTGTCACTTTGCATAAATGACCATGTTCCTGTGAACACCAGGAGTATGGACTTCTGCCAAAATACTGTAGGCCTTTCCTTGACAGATATTTGCTGCAATCTGATAGCAGCCAGTTTATTGAATAACCACTTTTATCTGATTAAGAACCTCAGACAGTACAATTTTGTTGAGATTTGAATTTGATTATATCTGTTCAGCCTCTACCTGCTTCATTTTCTACTCTTATCTCTTCCATTATTCTTTTAGGAAGTCTTTCAGAAGACAGAAGTCCCTGCAAGTCTTCCACAATCACCTCTTCTCTCCTCTTCCTGATCATGCTTCCTCTAGAAGCACAAGATGGACTGTCATCACCAGACAATCTCTTTTCCCAATCTACTACCTTCTTCTCTCACCAATGTCCAACTCATTCAGTATGACATGTCACCAAGTTCAGTTCTGAAACAGAATTCTGAGCCTTCATCATTTCCCAAATATAATTTCCATGGACAACAATCTTTCTCTTCGGTAGAAGGAATCAGAAGCACAGATAATCACTTCACACCAAAGCATCTAGCTTATTAGCTTCTATCCTTCCATCCCCCAAGGAAAAGGAAAGGTTTTTTCATCCACTGAAAACCAAGGTTTCTTTCTCACTCAGAACCCTGACGACAGTACAGTGTTTCAGAAAAGCATGGTCAACATGCTGCAGATGGCACACAAGGCAGAGAAAATGAAGCACCAAATTTAAAAATAATTTGATTAAGACAACATCAGCAAATGAGAGCGATATTTTCAAATGAGCAGGGAGAGCTCAAAACCCTAACTAAAGCAAATATGAAATGAACTGGAAGAAAAGTCACATCAACTGTTAAGTGTGTTTTGTGAGCTCTAAGCAGAAGAAAAGGCCAAGTATTTTCAGCATAAAAAAGGAAGACAGATGAATGATTATCTGTGACCAAAGAAAAACGTAGAAAATTTTAAGAAAGATCTTATTGAATGCGATCAGCATTTTCATGGAAGACAAGCCCAAAGATGGCCTGAAGAAAGAGTTTGACAATTCATGATGCAGTAAAAATTGGTTAGAGTTGAATTCAACCAAGCAGAATAGTAGTTTAACTAAACACAAGATAAAATCAACAATGAAAATGAAGTTTTGCTTTATGGTAAGTTCTCAATCAACATTTTACAATTGAGCTTCACTATTTATACTTTTTAAATCAGTTAAGAAACTAGCTATTAAAAGGCTAAATTAGGGTAACATGCTACAGAAAGGTCATTCATATTTCTGAACAACCTTAAATTATTCCATTCAAATGCTGTGATTCAATTGCAAGGAGGACTTACTGAAGCACACAAACTTTGATACGAGCTCTTTTTCCGTCAGAAAAAACATTTTGCATGTGTATAAAACATCCATACTGGCGCTGACTTAAGTTCAAAGCGGACATTCATGTATAAGGAGATTTTTTGAATTGGGGGGGGGGGGCAAAAATATCTGTAGTTTTGTTAAGTGTCCCATGCTGCAGCACATATGGTGGCAGTTATGCAGTTGGTTAAAATTTACAGCAGTTACACGTGCAATGGTAGCCATGCTTTTCTTACTCAGCTACAAAATTATGGTACATGAGGCAGCTACATTTCAATATCACTATATATAAGAGATCACCATCGTCCAACTACTTTTTGGGAAAAAATGGCAAGTGCTTCCATTGTGAAGGTTTCTACTGCTACAATAAAATATTTTTGCTTACTAAGAAAAATTTAATATTGATCATCAAGTGAAGACAAAAACCTTACAACACATGATCAATAGTTCCCAAAGATAGTCTAGGCAAAGTATATTAACAGGAAATTTCATAATATTCACTGCATAAGCTTGAATAATTCTTCAGTAACTTGTATGTTTAGCTAGACCACGTTTTAAGCACTGGAATCCTTCCAGGACAGACTAAAGGACTCTAGATTTTGTTTAAGATGAACTCCCGCAGGAACATCATTCCTCTCAGAAACATAAATCTCCATTTTCACATTATAATGCAAGTTTTTCCTCACTTAAGTTTATAATGTTTAATGCAAAGGATTTGCATTTAATAATTGCATGTCATTATAGTTTTAATTTTTTTCAATTTAACTCTGCAGAGCTGATTTTAAAGGTTAAAAAAAAACAAGTCAACCATACTGCTTGCAGTCCATGCTTATAGATTCATTAGGCAGACACCAACATAATCTTATTTGCCAGTTTATTTCACTAAGAAATAGATTATTATGTAATGTTATCTGTATTTAGCAGACTCAGCTCTGTAGAACTGCTACCAGTGCTGCCATTACGTATTTGAACAATTTTTCCACGCAGCCTTTATTTCCAGTAACCTTTTATTGGACACAATAACTTATATGTGAAAAGAGATGTGATTCATCCTAATTTCCAAATAAAAGCATATGCATTACTTAATTTTATTGAAGAACTATGCTGATAGCAAGTTTTATCACTTGAAGTATACTACTGCCCCTTGGATACACAAAGCTACCCCCCCACACACACACATGCTTCTCCCCAATAATGTAATACATTCAGTTCCTCAGAATTCACCACTGGCTTCTTTAAAATTCTTTATACAACAAATAGTGGCACAAATGAGGACAAAAATCTATTTGTAGGGAAATCACTGTGTGTGTGTGTGTGTGTGTGTATATATATATGTTTCATCCAACATTCACGAATTTTTGTGGCATATTCTCCTTTTACATAAGAACTATATTTGCCATAGCCAATTTTTAACACACAAAAAGCATTACTGTTGTATTTTATAACTAAAGTCCCACTACTATTTGTCCCACTACAGAAAATAAATTGCAGTTTTTCACTATTTGAAACTGTATTTCTTCACCCCAACAAATATTGAAGCATCCAGTGCTTCTCTTACATGTCTGGCACCCCAAAAGAGAGATTTCAAAAGTTATGCATGAAGGATCCATCAACTAAGGTTTAATCAATCAACTTAAGTACAGAGAATGATCAACATGAATGAAAGGTCTGAATATATGTTTTCCTACTCAAAATATAATTTGAAACTCATTTTAAGACCATCTTTTCACTAACGGAATCATTTTATTTACTCTCAGAACAATTCTTAGCAGAGTATTTAACGCAGTCTTCAAGCCAGCTACAGTACTCAACATATTCAAATTAAGCTAAAACACTGGCTTTACTTCAATTTTAAATACTTTCAATATTTTGATTCCCTGTTTCTAACACTGCAAATTGTACATCTAGTATGTACGTCATTACTGAAACCATAAAGTCATGCTGTCCCTTCCAAGAACTTTTGGTACCAAAAATTCGTAAGATGAATTCCACGGAAATATGCTCAGGTTCTATCCATTACTCTACATCATTGGATTTGCAATTTCTTATGGTTTACATGAAAGCATCAAAGTTTTTTACATTGCCCAACAACTGAATAGAAACTAACCCTTCAGACACAGCTGCAAGCATTTAAAAGAATATTAGTAAGTACAGATTTAACTTTTTTTTCCCCCCTAACACTCTTAGAAGATAAACCTAGACCAAAAAAACGCAAAGTTTCAAGCTTGAAAAGCATAGCACTCATGAAGCTAAGCTTCTTAGTTTCCTCTGTCTTGGAGAGGTGACTACTTACAGATTTGGCAGTTGCAGAAATGTACTGGGCAACCATCTCACGTTTTGTGGACAAGTCTTTATCTCTTAAAGGAGCTTTACGTTCTTCATTTAGATTCATGTCTTCCTGTAAAGAAACATACCACACAACATCAAGATTCTATTTCATGCTTTTTATTAGTTGCTGGCTTTATACTCCTTTTCTTAAACAACTGGTTCATTTAAGAACACACAGAAGTGACTTCTTCCAGCTTATCATATTTCAGTTTGTTTAATTCTGAGCCATCCGATTTTCTCATTTAATTTTGTCACTTCAAGTGTTCACTACTTTCAAGACTGAGCCAAAACTGTAATTTCATCAAGCATAGTTACCATTACTGGAATTTGGCTCAAGAAACAGAACTAGAGGACAAAACAAAAATTCTACACTTCAAGTTGATTACGTAAGTTTTAACTCTTGTGAAGTTCCTGTGTTTTTTATAAAATTTTATCATGATGGACACTATTCCTGCACTATCTAATCAGAAGACTATTATTACACAGCTTGTGGCAGGAGCAGATGCAAATGTGTTCTGATGTATTGAAAATAAACCTAGAAGTCCATATATTCTGCTAGATTAAATCTAAAGATGTTTGTTTCAACTTCATAACTGATTACATACAATATGTAGTCATTACTATTCATGACTAGTCTTGCCATCAAAAGTCAAGGTAACTTCAGATTAGCAACTAAGACCAGTAAATGTTACTGTAATAATTTACTAGCTAATAGCTTTTTCAAAGAATTATTAGTCTCCAAGACAGACCTATTGTCTGCTTCAATTAGTATTACTTGGAAAAGTTAAAAATTAACCCTTTAATCTAACAAGCAAATGAAACAAGTATTAACACTTATCCCACTTTTCAAAAGAGATTCACAACTGCATTGAACAGAGTAGAGCTACACAACGGAATAGGACAGTTCTTTGGCCATACTGATTGTATGGAAGTTTACAACAATTTTAAAGAATGATACAGAAAACAGTATTTCTACCAATACTCAAAAGATTGCATTTCCTGATACTTGATGTATCAACTTCAGTGTGCATGGCAGAATACACACCTACCGCAAAAGTTTGTTTCTGTATTACTAACAGAAAAGCTTGCTTGTGACTAAGCACCTTGACAAGTGATCTTAAGATAGAAAATATTCAAGGCTATACAAAAATTCAGCTTTCTATACATTAAGATTTTATTAATGGAAATTACTATTTTCCAAAGGTATTTACTTAATTCTATTCAAAACTATCCTTCAACAGCAGTACCCAATTACTGCAACTAATTAGAGGTTATCTTAATGACACAATCAACAGCTCAGGATTTTTATTTTTGGCTTTTTGCCTTTGTTTTCTCTGTAGAAGTAGACCAAGTCATTTAAACATATATAACACCAGCACTCTATGAGTTACTCAATTGTTTATATGTCAATTTAGACAGGCTTATCAGGCCTATGCTATGCACTCCCAAGTAGTTAATATTTCCAAAATGACAACATATGAAAATCACTACTACATAATAAATACCAACATGAAAACAAATTAAAACCTCATAAAACAATGTAGCACATCATCTTACCATCATTTTTTCAAAGAGATCCATAACTTCTTTTTCAGATAAGTTTGTGCAACGGTCATCAGTATGTGCCTGGCCAATTGGGATTTCACTTATAGAAGGCTGAGAGTCAATAGGATGCTGAATGAGAGGTTTCTCTTTTTTCACTGCTGATTTTCTGAAGCTTGTTATTCTGTCACGCTGCAGAGACATCCGTTCAAAAATAAGTAGAAATAAAAATATAGGAAAGCAGCCAATTACATGGCAGTAATACACACATTTTTAGTTAATCCAAGCAGCAGAGTTAAAAATCAAACTGAACTGTAAGTAAAAATACTCTAACATTCAGAGATTATTTTTCATAGAAAGACAACAACATTTAAGGTAAATTCATGAAAAATCACATGCAAAACTATGTCTCACAGTTTCAAAAGTATGCCATCTATGTTAAACTCTTAGCATTTCAAAATCTGGAGTTCATCTTCTCATATTACTCCCTAATTATCCTGATAGTGAATAAATATGGTACCACAAAGGTAATGTCCAAGTGTTCCTTCACCTGAAGAGCTATAAGTCTTTGGAGGACAACTGAAAAAGCCAGCGTTGGGAAGGAGGTACTCACAAGTTCATCAGGCTTATAAAAAAATCCTGCTAAAGTAAAATAAAGTTTGTAGAGGAATTAATGCTCCAAGTATAATTCACAATTCCTTGAAGTGTTTTTGAGTATGGACTCCTGAAATTAGTGCAGAATTTTAAAAAGCCAGTAATGGATTACTCACATAGAAGCAGCCACCCATAGTTAAATACACGTAACAAACATTAGTGAAAGCATACCACAGTCTGCAATGACATTTCACGGGTTAAGGCCGACTTGTTTTATGCCTTATACCAAACCCCCACCTTTTTTTTTTTTTTTTTTAAAGCATGCTTAATCAGTTAATTTGTTAATATTGGAAACAACCAACAAGAGCACCTTCCTTATAAGGCCATTTATTACTGTATTATTAATATATAACTATTCTCAATAGAGTTGGGTTTTTTTATTTAATAATAGTCTTTAACTATATACATATATATATGTTCATTTTGAGAACATTATGTCTATAGCAATTTTTGTAAACTAACTGCATCAACAAATACTAGTGTATTTGTTTCAGGCACTGAACAGCCTTATGAAGATGTGCTTTCATTTAATAGCAGCTTATGTAGGGTTACCAGTACCACTCACAGCAGTTATTACAATCTCTATAAAGACATCTAAACCAAAATTTATATTTTCGATCATTAAACCACCTCTGTGAGGTGTGAAAAGTTTAATGAAGTATTTCATTCATAGGAAATTCGGATTCATTTTAGCTTAGTCCAGTCAAGGGTGGAAAAAATTGACCAAGTGTTGTGGAATATGGGGAAGAAAGGGTTTGGGTTTTTTTTGTTTTGTTTCTTTTTCTTAGTTTGTTTTGTTGTTGGGTTTGTTTTGCTGCTGTTGTTTGAGATCTTACAACACTACCTTTCATTTTTGAAGGGAAAGTATCCCTAGATAAGCTGCACGCCCTTTGAATTTCTTTGGAGGATTTTTTTTCTGTTTGTGTTTTTAAGGGGAGGGGGGTTGGGTTTGGGTTTTCTTCTTCCTTAGAAGTCTTACAATTGCGGACAGAAACACATTACCTACAAGGATACTGTTCACATCTTTAACAAGGCAAGAATTTTACTTTAATCCCATTTTTTCCTTATTTGAATGGTTTACATTACAGTTTCTGAAACTAAAATTAGGGCACAGCCTACTGAAAAGGCCAAAGATATGACAAAATGCCTGAAAGGCAGTATCCAAAATTAGCCAATACACACCAAATGCAGTCTTAATGTTCACTTACATTAAAATGCCCATTCAGCAGTGACAAAAAAAGCCATTTAAGATCTATTTCACCATACTGTGATCTGTTTCAATTATACCTTATTAACAATAAATTTCTTTAATCAGATTGCAATGGTGAAATCACTTTAAATCCATAAATAAATCTTCTACACAATTACTAGGTACAATTTCTTCATTCCAGACATATAAGTGGTGATTAACTAAGTGGCCAATGTGGCTTAACTATTATATATAGAAAATAAAAGTTTATAATTTTACTGAAATCAATTTTAATAAGTTCCTGTAAAAATACTTTGCAATAGGTTTCAAAGTATTCAGTATTATGAAGTTAGTGCTACTGAATACAAATGTTGTTTGACATACAGTACGCACTTATAACCCAGAATGGTTCCACTTGAATCATGTGGCAACTAATGTGGAAGAACTACTGTCGATTCTTTCTATTAAAAAGGTCAAGAGAAATAACACTTGAACTGTTGAATAAGTTTCAGTAATCTACAGTATTACTAAAGTATTTACAATGTGGTTAAAGAAGCTTCTCCAAACAGCTATCATTAATTACTCGTCTTCAACTGAAGTTACAAATGAAGATCTTTAGTAGTAACTCAATTTTCTGAAATCTAATGCTTAATATCCTTATAAGAACATGTTATATTGTCCACAACATTTGAAGTAAAATAGCATGCAGCGTGGAGTTACCATTGCAAATTAAGATGTTACAAAGACCTTACCATATCATCTGCCAAAGTTTTTATTTGAATATTCTATTAAAAAAAAAACAAACACAAATCAAAGGAAAAAAAAGTGTTACCTACTGTTTCAGAATACAGTAGTCTATATTTCACTTATACTAACATTAAAAAGCACTTGAAATTTCAGTAAGTGAAATGAGCATGGTATCTACTGCATTTTATGTGAAAACGTGAGCTTGCATCCCATTTCATCCTGTCTTTTGACTATTTAATTCGTAAACCTGAAACCCGTACAGCTCTAGCACCCCCGCTATTTCACAAAAATGCAGTAAGATCTCTTAGAAAGCTTTTCAAAACAAACATGGACTACTGGACTTCAAACCAAGTCAGCAGATAGCTATATGACATTCTCAGTTTTGACAGAGTTTTTGAGACTAAGAGTTGAAGAGAATTTCCTGTGCCCTAGTAGCTTCTTGGGCCTTCTGCCTATTTCTCCTTAACACTGAGTATTGGAAATTGATGGATGAACTGGTTGAAGTCAGTGTACTGATGGTGCACAAACCAGTCACTACTATCTCTCCCTCCCTAGTACCCTCTTTTTCCTCAACGGCAGTAAAATCTCGCTGACAAAAATCACCAACATTACATCTTTATTCACAGCCAAAAAGCAATCTATATTACATACCAATAATCATATCAAGAAATCACTCGGTTAATAAACATTCCTCAATTTACACCAAGTAGTCATGAATAGCTAATTAAGGTCTAGAACTTTGGGGGGGTGGGGGTGGGGGGTGGTGTTGGAATTCAGAGACAAAGAGAATGACTGTGTACGAAAAAGCATGGCAGTTGATCCATAATGACAGAGCCCTGCAAGTTACTGGTTAGGAAACAGCAACCCTATCTTCTTGAACAGAAAGGTTTCAGATTCCTTGGTTATGCTCTTACCAGCCAAAATGATCAAGGTGCTTCTTGTCAACAGACCATACCACTGCGTATTGCTAACAGTGGATGAGTTCAATGCTGCTGGAAATGAACCTAAAACTGTTCAAAATACACCACACAATATTTAACTTCCCCTTGCTGAAGGATTTTAATACACCATGCTACTTCTAATTCTACTTTCTGTATCTTGGCTACAATTGTCAATATTATATTTCTGAAACAAATTTGCAAGACTATACAAATAGTGGAGGAGGGGTCAAAGTGGGAAGGAGGGGCAATGAGGTCATGCTTTAAAAATACTATGAAGATAAACACTCAGAAGTACCCAGGACAGTGTGGTGGACTGACCCCAGCTGGCAGGTCAGTCCTCACCCAGCCACTTGCTGCGGGATCAGGGAGAAAATCACAAGTGTAAAGGCAAGAAAAACTCATGGATTGAGATAAAGACAATTTAACAAGCGAAGGGGGGAAAAAATTATAAAGCAGCAAACTATGCAAAAGCCATCACTCACCACCAGCAAAACGATACCTACCCGGACTCCGAGAAACTGCTATTTTGGAAAAAACTTCTCCTCCCCAGCCCGCCACCCCTGGTTTCATTGCTGAGCACAACAATATATGGTATGGAATATCTCTGGTTAGTTTGGATCAGCTGCCCTGGCTGTGTTCCCTCCCAACCTCTGGCCCACCCCATCCTACTCCCAGGGGAGTCACAGTAAGAATCAGTAAGCCTTGACACTGGGTAAGCACTATTCAGCAAAAGCTAAAACACTGGTGGTTTATCAACACTGTTTTGGTGACAAATCTGTAACAAAAGCACCATATGGGCTGCTCTAAGGAAAATTAACTACATCCCAGCCCAATCCAGCACAGACAGCTAGGATAAAATGTTTTTTTCTTACTACTCCAGAGGTTGACACCAACCTTTCAGCTTCTCCACTGTCATATCTCAAACCTGTTCCTTACAGCTACACCTCTCCTGTATTTTTGTTACCTGGACTTAGTATGGAGTTAAAAGAGGAAGTTTGAAATCAAAACTAAGATGGTCCTTACCCTGGCAAGTAGATCTCTTCTTTTTAAATGGAGATTATTGAGCAAGAAGTCCAAATGAAGTAAAGCCTAACCATGACCTCAACCCAGAGATAGCTGTATAGGCAAGCTGTAAAACTCTATATCTGTTTTAGCAGTCACCTGTACTAGAAATACTTTTTTGTTCCCTTCTCATTTAAGTACTGTCAATCTCTCCCAGAACCTGGAACAGGATAATCTACTCCATCTCTACATTTATGTTGCACTTGTCACTCAAACTCCTCTGGGTAAAATACAGAATATTAAAGCAAGACACCACACAGCATTTTTTCCAACATCTCAAGTGCACTTCCCAGATCTCCTTATGGTGCATAAGCTACACTGCTGCCATGAGCTACTCAAGATAAGCAACACATTTAACAGGTAGAAGAGGAACTGCAAGTAGCTGGAGGCAGAGGCAAGGCAGTTATGTACCTGCAGATGCTCACTGACACACAATTTTGACAGTCTCTTATACTAACAAAGAAATCACCCTTCCAGTCTGATTTAAGAACATAAACTAAAAGTAGTTTACCTCCCCAGGAGGAAGTTTAAGATACCACAGGTTTTGTAGTCAGTCCTCTAGCATTATTCTTTCAGCCATCTATAAGACAGCCAGAACATCAGAAGACGGAAAAAAATCAACCCCTTCCTAGCTTGTTAAAGACACTAACTCCCCAATTTTAGAAGCAGCCCAAAGGCAAAGGTTTTGCAAAAATCTCTATGATAAAACACTTGCAGATAAGGGATACCAAATTAACATTTATATATATAAACACACCATTTAAGACAGCAGCATATCACCTCTCCTAGTTTTTGGTATCAACACAAACCATGGAACTTCATCAACTCCTATATCAAAGGTATTTCCTACTGATTTACTTAAAAATATCACTTTCTAAGTGAAGAACTATCTATTGATAAACTGGAAAGACCACGTTCAAAAGTGAGAAGCTCTGTCACTTTAGTCTTCTATTTACTCCTCCCAATTTTAGTTTAAGTATCCCACTGCTTGCACAAGTACTGACAGATCATGACAATAAGGCACACAAAAGTAGCATATACTAATGCAACTGCATCACACTTTTTTATCTTAAAAGGTCAGTCTCAGCCACATGAACATTCAGAGTAACTGAAATCTTGCACATAAAACCAGACAGATTTGCACCACAGTTCACTACATTTATTGGTATATAAAAAAAAGTCACTATTTCCTCATACAAGTTTACTTCAGGCTACTGTAGTAACAATGTCAACATTCGAAGAACTAAACTAGAGATGATCCCATTAACTTTTAATGAGAAACTTACAGCAAGTCTACTTTTTTCTTAATTATTTTTCTAACTTACATATTAATAAAACCTTCCAGATCATTTGAGTTGGTCATGAGCTGTAAATTAAGGATGCATTTACATGTGTTGATTGATCTTTCCATCATATTTAAGTATTACTTTGCCATGTTCTTAATTGTTACACTGAAGACTCTCACTTCCACCACAAAAATAAAGTCAAAGCAACTCACAGTTTACCACGTGTATAATGAAACAGTTATCAGCTGGGTAACTTCTAAACTTAACAGCAATTTTCACTCCACTGCACACTCCTTGGGCAAATCGTAGTGTGCTGCAACACCCACTTCTGCACATAGGCTACAACTTCGGGTAACAGCTCCAACTGCTACTAGCAACCCTAATTTTAGCAATCCTAAGGGTAAGAAACAAAAACTTAATCTTCTCTTAATTTTCTTGGTTTTAAACTAACATATAACATGACTCTTCTCTAAAATTTACCTGGACTTCAACACCTGCAAAGGACATTGTAAAACTTCACTCAAGGGTAAGTGCTTTTTAACTGGCAGCAAATAAATTTGCATACAACCAGGAAGGTAATTACTTCCCATACGAGGACTTAAACCAAGGGAGTTTAAAGGCACAAAACCCAAAACTGGTTAATATCTGAAGAACAAAAAGTTCTTCAACTTTTTGTTGAAGAACTCTCTGTGCAACTAGAGTCTAGGTCTTACAGCCACAAAATAGAATTCACTCCTATAACCTCTGTTCTTCAGTACAGAGAATGAATAACATTCCCATTAGACAGTTTAACCATCTGTTACAATATTCAATTCTGTAATTAAATGTAAAAAGGTACCTAGGAAATTGTGAGAAGATAACCGAGTCACATTAGCTGACCGTAGTGGGTTGACCCTGGCTGGGGGCCAGATGCCCACCAGAGCCGATCTATCACTCCCCTCCTTCATTAGACAGGGGAGAAAAGGTACAATGAAAAGCTTATGGGTCGAGATAAGGACAGGGAGAGATCACTCACTAATTATCATCATGGGCAAAACAGACTGAACTTAGAGAGGAAGATTCATCTAATTTATTACTAAGCAAAACAGCATAGAGGAATGAGAAATAAAACCAAATCTTAAAACACCTCCCCCCACCCCTCCCATCTTCCTGGGCTCAACTTCACTCCCAGCTTCAACCTCCGCCCCCCCCAGCGGCACAGGGGGACAGGGAATGGGGGTTACTGTCAGTTCATCACACGGTGTTTCTGCCGCTTCTTCATCCTCAGGGGGAGGACTCCTCTCATCGTTCCCCCGCTCCAGCGTGGGGTCCCTCTCACGGGAGACAGTCCTTCATGAACTTCTCCAACGTGAGTCTCTCCCACGGGCTACAGTCCTTCACGAACTGCTCCAGCGTGGGTCTCTCCCATGGGGTGCAGACCTTCAGGAGCAAACTGCTCCAGTGTGGGGTCCCCCATGGGGTCACAAGTCCTGTCAGCAAACCTGCTCCAGCGTGGGCTCCTCTCTCCACTGATCCACAGGTCCTGCCAGGAGCTTGCTCCAGCGTGGGCTTCCCACAGGGCCACAGCCTCCTTCAGGTGTCTCCACCTGCTCCGGCGTGGGGTCCTCCACGGGCTGCAGGTGGAATCTCTACACCCCCTCATCCTTCCTCCATGGGCTGCAGGGGGACAGCCTGCTTCACCATGGTCTTCACCACGGGCTGCAGGGGGATCTCTGCTCTGGCGCCTGGAGCACCTCCTGCCCCTCCTTCTGCACTGACCTTGGTGTCTGCAGAGTTTCTAACATCTTCTCACTCCTCTCTCTGGCTGCAAAAAGCTCTAACTTGTTTTTTTCCCTTCTTAAATATGTTATCACAGAGGCGGTGATTGGCTTGGCCTTGGCCAGCGGCGGGTCCGTCTTGGAGCCGGCTGGCATTGGCTCTATCAGACACAGGGGAAGCTTCTAGCAGCTTCTCACAGAAGCCACCCCTGTACCCCCCCACCCCCACTACCAAAACCTTGCCATGCAAATCCAACACACTGATGTACAGAAACTAAAACTACATGCTCATTTAGGACTTTCAAGATCTTTATCCATGACAAAGTATTCACAGCATTACTAATAAAATCAGTAAAAATATAATTCACAAAATGTTTGCTTTATGGTAATTTTTTGGGGACTTCAAGGAGCATTCACCATGCTTTCGAAAAGAACTTGAAATGATTGTTGTAATCTATCTGGTATATCAAAGATACTTGAAGTGAGCAACACTAATAGTTTTGTTACTATTGTTGCACATTTGCATTTGGTCTATATGACACTACATGGCAAATTCCTGTTTGCTTTGCAGCTGTTCACAAATTCCTTAAATATGTATTATTTAAATTATTAAACTAAGGCTTAATCTATAACCTGAACATGAAGGTAAACATTCCCTGGGGCACTACAAAGTGAGACCAAAGAGCCTGTGAACACCTTACACCAGGCTGCCAAAATGAAGCTGGAAAGTTATTCATGACAGCACAGGGTCAGTGCTGTCAGACTGGAGGACGACAGCCAACTTCCCAACCAGGAAGCTGCCTGGTTTTCCCCAGCTGCTCTACTTTTTTCCCCAGGAGACTGACCATCCAGAAACGAGTAATCTAGGAAAAGAAGTTTTCATGCTAAATAAAGCCAGAGGGTCACCCAAGTTGGTAATTATTAACAGCAGAGGGCACCAATTCTTTAATCATAGTGCTGGGAGATAGAGTGCCTGAGCACTGCTCCCAAAGAGGAGGGAGGGGAAAACAAGCCAGAGGCACATTAATCATATTGGACACTCGCCCTCACAAATGCCACTGCCTGATCCTCAAGGGATGAGGAAAAGGGGCATCTCCACACTGTGGCTCTGTGCAAGGGGAATACAGAGACCCTAAGGAGCAGTTTGGTCTGATTAAAAATGGAGGTTGAAAGAAACTGAAACAGCTTCCTCATTTCTGTTTGACTGGCAGAACACTATCACATTCCAAAAGCAAATGGACTGTTCAAAAAACTGCCCTTACCAAAAAGCAAATTGATTCAGAAGTTTAAAAAAATAGCTGTAAACAAACTTAGATAGCCTTAATTTCAACCGTTTTGTAACTGAAGATGCAAAGGAGTCAAAGACGACAATTCAACCAAAATTGTTGTTTTTATTTGTAGCTCAAACTGCCATTACTGTTTTAAAAAGTTTCAGACAATCATTTGTTGGTGTTCACTGGTAAGTAAGCTTCAAAAATCAGAGCAAAATTAAAAGCTTCTTCCAAAAGTTGCATTTCCAAGCCAACAAAATGGCTGGTTGTGAGATAAAAATGCAAGAGTGGTACCAGGACATTCAGATCAGCTTAGACTACTGTAGAAACAATTTCAGAAAGCCTATTAGAAGAGGCAGTTTTGACATTAGCCAGTGCAGAGGCAACTAAAGTAAGTTTTGGCATTTTCCTACTGGGGTGCTAAAGTCGAAACATTTTCTATCATGTCTCTGCACCAATCATATCAGCTAAGTTATCACTAAAGCAGCACAGGATCAGCAGAGTTGATAATAGTTAAGCTACATAACCAGCCAGTTCTTTACACAGCACTTCATACAACCAGGTTCTGTTTCTTACTTTGATAACTTGTGATCATGCAAGACAGGTCTTCCTTTGAGCATCTTGGAAAAATGTCTTGTGACAGTACAGCATGCTTTTCAGCATAGATGAACAAACTGTCTGTCTTCAGGATGTCCCACAGCTTTAAATTCCTTGCTTAAAGCTATCAAGCAACAGTTTGCTAGTTAAGACTTCTGCGAACTAGACTTTTGAAAGAACCAAGTCATAATTCCATTCATAAATTTCACAACAAACAAGTATTTCAATACTGCTTTTACAAACTGCATACTAGCTTACCAACCATGTTCTAAGAGATATTTAACTAATCAAGATCTTTACAAAGGTTAAGAGACATGGCAAATCCTCCCATAAAACAAAGTTTCAAAGCCTTTTCTTTTAGTTTGAAGCTTCCATTTTTATTCAGAAATTCTACCCATTGGTTTTAGTATTTAATTTAGAAATGCATGTGGCATTGCATAATCATTAACCAATGAAAGGTTTTAGAGGATATATTTTAAAGAAAAAAAAAACAACCAACTGCCACCAACCACAACTCACACAAATAAGTCAGTACAAAACTCCATGGCTACATGTCCTTAAGACCCAAAACGGTGTAATTAAGAATCTTCCACTTCAAGGATTCTGGGCAGTCTGGCAAATCTTTAAAATAAGTGTAGCAACAGAAACAGATACAAAGTTTCTGCACAACAGGCATCTCCAGGAAGACCTCACATTACATGCAGTGCCTCAGTTGTACTAGAACAGGTAAGCATAGAACAGTTCTAGCATAAATGAAGTCATATCTGACAATATGAAGACAACATATAGGACTGCACCTATTGTCAGCAGACTAAATGGGGAAAATAAGTCAGGGAATTCTGCTTCATGTACTTGAATTGTCAGGCTAAGCATATACACTGTTGCCATATACATTTTATTTTTGGGGTCATCCACAGACTAGCACTGGGGCTTAAATAATTTCACTTTCAAATCTAATAATCTTGGTAATGGATACTTTGTGTTTCTTCTTGAAGAACATTCTATTTTTAAAAAATCGGATTCAGATAGTTGAGTGCCAATTAAGTTTTGTGCTTTGCTTGATAAGAAAGCTTATTTCAAAAGCTGCACCTCCTAAGCTTCCTTTACTAAAATGCTAGTGTAGATTAGAAGCACGTTGGAATGATTTCAACAATCCTTTGATACACCCATGTAGCTTTCCGTACATATATTTGATGCCCGTAAAAAGTGCCAGATATACTTTATTAGACAAGAAGCCATCTGTCCAAGTGGTTGCTAGTATACTGGTATTGGGCAGGATTGCTTATCAGTATTGGCATATCCTGTTTACTGCACCTACGCCAAACAAATCAGTTGGTTTGGGAGAAAATTGCAAAGTGCTTTTTCCTAGGAAAACAGATTGAGACCACTTGCTAAACTAGTCACCTGAATAGTCATTGGATTAACTTCTGGGACTCAATTAAAAACGAACACAGAACAGCTCCTAGTGCAGTAAATGGAGGGTTTAGATGCTTACTGTCCTGGTTCCACGCCTGTTGCTTTTCTGCCAAGTGGGCCTGTTAGTACCATATTCAGCCCTCTGTCTCTGTGCTTGTTTTTCAAAAATGCAATTGTTTGACTTCTGAGCTTTGAGTTTTTAGGGAACTTGGCTTTTGCTTTCTTGGTATAGTACTACTGTGAAGTACTTTTGAAACATTCTGGAATAGTTGAACTGGAAAAACTACATCAATTCTTGGCATACTAAGTACAGACTTTATCTCAATTTTAGGCTTAGATACAAGCAGTGGATTTAAGCTCTTTGCTTTCAATTTAGCAGCAGAACAAACCCAGTCTTGCTAGATAGCAACATCTGATGTGCATCAAACTGCTGATCGTCTCCCCTCCTTGTTCTGGGGTCTCGTGCAAGTGGCTGATCTTTTCCTTCAGACACATTGTGGGGCTGCTCAGCCTGAAAGCTACTATAAAGCTACTGAGTTTGGTTAATTAAGAGTAGTGAGAATAGGCCTCTGCCTTTCACTTCCTAAAGAAGGACACCTGTTTTATTGTGACAAGGTTCATCTTCACTCTTACCAAAGTGCAGTCTTAGTTTGGTTTTACCTTTTTATAGACACGCAGCCCTTTTAACTACAATTATATGCTTTGATCCTGGGATTAATCTTCGGTTAAAACCGAGGGGTTTCTTTCAAGATGACCAATGACCAGTTAATTTGACAGTGAGAGAGTTCTTTTGAAATCATTCTGAAAAATAAAGCAGAAACTGTGTTGAGAAACTGATTTGAGAAAATACTTCAGTAGTCTTGCACAAATTTTTTTTCTCATTCCTGCTTACTTGCTTCATATTCTGCAGTGCATGCAAGTATAGCCTAATACCCCTGTACAAGTGACAGGCTCAATTCCTATATAGTGCTCTTCCTATTATATGCAGAGATAGTTTAGAAAGATTCTTAACTGAGCATGTTGTTGGTTTCCTTTGACACATCCTTGTCTCTAAATTGAAGAGACATGAATTTAACAGATGGATTGCTCAGTGGGTAATGAATTGGCTGGATGGTCACACTCAAAGAGTTGTGGCCAATGGCTCAATGTTCAAGTGGAGACCAGTGACAAGTAGCATTCCTCAGGGGTTGGTATTGGGACCAGCACTGTTCAATATCTTTGTCGGCGACATAGATGGTGGGATCGAGTGCACTCTCGGCAAGTTTGCTGATAACACCAAGCTATGGGGTGTGGTCGACATGCTGGAGGGAAGAGATGCCATCCAGACGAACCTTGACAGGCTGGAGAGGCGGGCCTATGCAAGCCTCAAACTTCACCAAGGCCAAGTGCAAAGTCCTGCACGTGGGTTGGGACAATCCCAAGCACAAATACAGGCTGGGCAGAGAATGGATTGAGAGCAGCCCTGAGGAGAAGGACTTGGGGGTGCTGGTGGACAAGAAGCTCAACATGAGCCAGCAGCGTGCACTGGCAGCCCAGAAAGCCAACCTGTCCTGGGCTGCATCAAAAGAAGCAAGTGGAGGAAGGTGATTCTGCCCCTCTACTCCACTCTTGTAAGATCTCACTTGGAGTACTGCAGCGAGCTCTGGGGTCTCCAGTATAAGACAGACATGGAGCTGTTGGAATGAGTCCAGAGGAGGCCACAAAGATGACCAGAGGACTGGAGCACCTCTCCTATGAGGACAGGCTGAGAGAGTTGGCGTTGTTCAGCCTGGAGAAAAGAAGGCTCTGGGGACACCATAGAGCACCCTTCCAGTACCCGAAGGGGCCTACAAGAAACCTGGAGGGACTGTTTACAAGGGCGTGGAGTGACCAGACAAGGGGTAATGGCTTTACGCTGAAGGGGGGTAGATTTAGAATAGGTATTAGGAAGAAATTCTTTACGATGAGGGTGGTGAGGCACTGGAACAGGTTGCCCAGAGAAAAGTTGTGGATATCTCATCCCTAGAAGTGTTCCAGGCCAGGCTGGATGAGGCTTTGAGCAACCTCGTCTAGTGGAGGGTGTCCCTGCCCGTGGCAGGGGAGTTTGGAACTAGATGATCTTTGAAGTCCCTTCCAACCCAAACCATTCTATGATTCGTAGAAAACCTCTTGCTCTTGTGGGTACAGCAATTAGTGAAATAAGTCTCACGATCCATTTGAATTTCCCTCTGCTACCATTTGAGGAGAGTATAAAACTGGTAGAATGTATCCATTGGGAGTGTATCCATTGGGAGAGAACTGACACACTTAAAAATAAAGCACGAGACCCATAGCAAGTTGCAAGAGTTGACAGAAAACCTATACTATGAAGAACTTCATTGTATACTGGGCAGCTCCTTGAAAATGGAGTATTTTACTTTTGATAGACTTTGAGGAAGTGAGGACATGTGTATTTGCTTTGTTTGGGTGGGTTTTTAAATAGTAAGAAAACTCCCACAAAATCCAACCAACCGAAACACAGCCCACAAAGGAACTGGCAGTGGAAGGGATGCAGTGAGCCAAAGAAGCAGAAATTACTTGTGAACATTATTCATTTTGTCTGTACCCAGCAGTCTTGGAACACATGGTGACAGGGATCACGTCAACTTTTTAGAATAATGTTGTCTGTCTTTAGACACAGACTTCCTAGCAAAGAGCAACTATTTGATCAGACTTTGATCTCTACACAAAAAACATTGATGGTAAAGTTACTTTTTTCTCCCCTAATAATAAACAATGTCATACTAAAACTTGGAAAAATGAGTAGTGTTGCTGCCATAGCAAGGAACTTTGGCCTCTCCTTGAAAAACAGAAATTCTAGATCGAGTAATTTCTCAGCAGGGACCACAATATAACTCAATAGTCGAAGCATATCAGGTTAAACTGAATTTATAGCTGCTGTGATACACACATGGGCTTTCTGTTCCTTTTCCTATTCTTTCCTGTTTATAACAGCTTCCTCAGAAGATTAGTTGTCCTTCAGCGAAGTAGGAAATGAAGCAGCATGTGAATAGAGAGGAATTATATTGTACATAATAAAGAGGAAGTCAATAGTAACGTTTGACTTCAGTACAGGTGAGATCCCCTGTTAAGAAGTAACAGGAGTTCAGGAGGATTACAGATGCTTGCAACAGTTTTACAGAGAATAATACCTTCTGCAAAAGGAGAAAGTAAGCAAATATCATATAACTGAAGTGTGGTAAGTGCTTAGGTTACCCATGAACACCCACATGAATTTTATAAAGGTTCTCCCATAAATTCATAAACCAATTGGTTTTATATTTAAAATGTTAACTTACAGGATTGCTACTTAAGTCATTCAGGAATTAGTTTGAATCACAGAATACTGTAAACTAACCTTAAAGGATTTAGGAAGCCTGTCTTATCCACCCAAGCTTTGTCTGAAGTACAAATGTGAATGCATATTTGTAAAACATGAAATTAAAATTTGTGTATCTAGTTTACAGATGGAAATGTCACCAAAAGCCTACTGCTGTACTCTTTACCTTTCTAGTTTGGGAACGTCTCCAACAAACTGGAGAACTAAAATGAAACTGCACTGCTGAAAGATGGTAGAATAGTAGAGAATGGAGGAATGTAAAGGTAAGAGCCTACAGCAGACATTGCCTGGTATAATTTCTAGCTCAGCCAAGAAATAGTGTGCTGAATCAAAAGTTTCTTCACCCGACTTTCTTCTGTTGATGAGAATAAAGCAGTGGAAGATCCACTTGCCACAGAAGAGTGGAAAGGAGGAGCTGAAGCAGTTCTAATAAAGTGGATTGTCTGAGAGCAACAGCTCCTGCTCCCCCATTACATAGTAAGAGCAAAAACAAACAAAAAAAACCCCGAACAAACCTGGTCTCCTAGGAATCAAGACTGGCAGCAGTACCAGAAATAAAGCATTTTATTGACACCAGAGTTGGGATAAAAATCAGTTACTAAGTGCTTCAGTATTGAAGCTTTGGTTCCAACTTCCGTCTCAATTCTGGTTATAAACTACCTTCTACTAATCTGTCATGTTCATTAGTTCACTCCATCTGTAAGTGGCTAAGGCTTTTATACGCAAAAACTTGCAATGATTATGAAAACAGTTCTTCTTCTATGTAAATTTTACTTCAGTGTATACAAAATTAGATAGAAATGCTACTGTATAGCTTACAAAGAGACAGACTGAAGGATCTGAGTCTGAGTTCTAACTTTTTTGTGTGCTAACTTTTGAACTTGGACAGCTGACATGGGTTTACCCTTTGAGTTTCAGATTTTTTATTTAAACACTTTGTTTTTAATGTGCCCTCTAAATGTGGCTGGCACAAAAATTAAAATGTATGTGGCATCAGTGTATATGCTTAGCCTGATATGCTTTTATCCTTTTTTTCTTCTTCATGCAAATACTTACCTGTTCTAATGCAACTGGAACACTGCCATTAACCATCTCAACCATTAGTAACTGTCAAGTTCTCATCTACTCATGAACTCACACAATTACAAATGCAAACATCCGGTACAATTCCATTATGAAGCCACCTTATTTTAGAAGTAACTTCAATTTTATAGGTATAAAAATTCACAGCAGGATTATATGAAGAACCAAAGTGTAGACAGGAAAGCAGGAACCACTATACTGTACAAGAACTAACTACTTGTATCTGTCGTTAGGAGTCTAGAATCTAATGAACCTCATGATGGCTTAGTATTAGTTCTTCACAAAGCTACACTCATAAAAAAACCTCACAGTCATCTTTAAAGGTCTATTCTAACAACCATAATTACTTCTTACCATATTAAGAAAGAATAATAAACTGCAGAACAAACATTTTTCCTGACCAAAGTACTTATTTTGTCTTGTTCAACCATCTGAGAGACACTACCATAAATTTCTACAAAGCCACTTGTAAACACATAACTATTTGTGACAAAAAGGTATGCTCAAGAACATTTAAGGTGTGTGGTTATTTCCTTCTATCTTCATCCCTAAATATGCATTATGATGCTTTTTTTGTTTATGTGATCTCATACAGGACAAAGTTGTTATCGTTTGACTAGCTAATTCCTGAACAAAGAAACAGGAGAGAATGGGCCTGTGTACCTTCAAGCCACCCTGCACCCACCAGTACCTTTACTGCAATTCCCTTGGCCTACATAACCTGAAATTACCATTTGTGCTTTACTGGCTGTACAGTTAACTCCAAGTAACTCCAAGTCTTGGGATTCCACAGTACTATTCCCCAAGTGTCTCAAACTTAACTTTGTCATTTAGAAATCTGTTCCAAACTACAAGGTAGCAGTGCTCTGAAAGCTTCACATTCCTCAAGCAAGTTCTCCTGTATTTATTCTCACATAAAAAGGTATGCTAAATATGTTAATTTGGTTTTGTGATAAAGAGCTAAGTTCCTATTTCCACTACAATTACGACAGCAGTAAGAGGATGTTTGTTAAAAAATAGACACACACGCAAATCACCAAGGAATAGAAGGCAGGCTTCTTTCCAATTACGTTTTTTTAATCAGCTGATGACTTTTACATTCTGCTCTTTCAAAACAGTTTTAAACACACCTAACCTATGAAGTATACATTGAAAATACTTTTTAGTAATAAAAACAGTTTTCCATCTTTGATGTCCTCCATATCAGATAACACTATGCAAAGAACACATGCAGCAAACATGCATCACAGAATCAGCATACCTAATACTTTCTCCTCCAATACCATCTTGTCTCCAATGATTTACTCACAGGATCACTAAAAAAGCCAAGAAGGGAACCTTACCAGAAAGCCACCTGTCACATGCATGACTTTCAACTTCCTCTTCTCCCACTCTCCCTCAAAACAGTCTGAAATTAACACAAAAAATAGTTTCCTGTTTCCACAGGAAGAGCTCATACCTATTAGAAACTCTTAACATTTTTGCTTTATATAAGAGAGAAGGTGTGGTGATATTACAGTATGTGCTACACCTTAAGACCAAATATAACCACACCCAGGTGGATCGAAGAACTGCAGTAGCTGTATCAAACCATACATCATTTTCCATGTGTGGGCTTATCCCAGAATTGACCTTCCAGGTATTTCTCAATTTCTATAAATCAGATGAGCTTATAGTTTATATCGTGATGTAGGTTACAAAATCATTTAATTGCCATAGCAGATCCTTTTCAGATCTGCCTACGTGCACACAATGTGCTACTTTCATATCACATCCAACTGAACAGCTATCATGAGAAGATGGCTGAAAAGCAGGCACAATCATAATTTAATAGTACTAGTGCATAAACATTAGACAAACCAATAGAAAGAGAGCAATTCTAGTGTGCCATAACACTAGTCTTACTAGTTCTAGCAAATAATTTAAGAAGAACGAATAATAAAGGAGGGGTTTTTACTGATTCAGTTTCACAATCTGGTTTGTCCCACCGCCACGCAAAAACTTAAGTCAGCAGAGCACCAAGGTGGGTATGGAGACTGCTTAAGCCCACACCGATGCCTCAAAAAAGCTGATTCTTTAATTGTCACCCCTTTCTCCCATACAATCTATTGTTAACACATAGATTATATTTGCTTTTCAAACTGTGTTAGTACTACTATTGTCACGCAAGAATCTGCTTATCTACCTATTAAGAAGCTATGCTTGAAAGTTGGAAACCTAGAGGTGCTCACTCTACCAATAGGAGCGTAGGAAAAAGCTACTCAATTCACAAGATCGGTTTGATACAAAAATAACAAGCAAGTTTAATGTAAGTTAGTTTTGTCTACCTGCAACTTTATAAATTGCTACACAAATGAAAAGAAAATTTTGGGAGATTAAGAGTTGAAAGACTATCTGCTCTACCATCATCACCCTTTATAATAAAAACCTTATTTCCTCCAAAATAAGGTTACTAAATGATTAAAAAAATATTGACTGTAATGAATGACTATGATATACAAGTTGTAAGGAACTGTGTAAAACCATTCATTTTAGCAATTTCCTAACATCTTGCGGTTTTAAGGTTGAACAAGTAAACTGATGAATAACCAACTGAAATTGCCAGTTGCTTCAGCAGCAACTGCCATCTCTTCTTCTACTTCACCTTTAAATTTGGGTAGGGATTAAAACAATTAAAGGAAAGTTATTAGCCATTACTGCTTACTTCTAAAGAACTGCAATTGTTGCAGAAAAGACATGTCATCTTAACGTTTTTAAGCCTATCTTTTCCTTCTATCTGGTCATCAGCAATCACAGTATCATTAGCATGCTTTACAGGTTATTTGTAACACAAAAACAAAAGTTTGTCCTCAATAAGTTGGATATTCAGCACCTCAGTGCTTAAAATCTCAGAAAATGTCACTTCTATTTGATATGTACACTGTAATTGTCTTTCACATTGCCTAGGTGGAAGCTTTGTTTGCAAAGCTTCCTGCATCGTGCAGAATAGCTCTACAGTTTTGTTCTACAAGTAGTAGTTCAGGAAGTTTAATTACCACAAGCAGATAGGCTTATCACTGTATCTATCACCTCATTTAAACAGTGTCAACATCAATTCACATTAAAAACTGAAGAGTTTACCTAAACATCAGCACCAAGCATACCCAACTCTACCATATTAAAAGTAGTGCCTAGTCAGTATACTTTTTTAGCAACAGAACCAAATTTTCCCCAAGACATTAATTTTACTCTTCAGTAATGGCTGCACCCTAACTAACTTCACTTGCTGGAATATCTAGACTTTGATTTAAAAAGGCCAAGAGTCTTCTAAAACACAAGCATTTCAGTTCACTTTTTCTTCAGGCATCCACTTGAAGTAAGAATCTTCTGCTGGCATGCAGTGATTTTACTCAGAGACACTATGATCTCAAATGTAATGCATTTTATTCATTTGCCAAAAATCTCAGCTGAACCTGACTCATAGTTCATGTATGCAGTATATAAACACCTAAACAAGTCACATGTAAGGAGTACATTATGTCTCCACAGGAGAATGACTTCAAATAACCTTAGGAGTCAAAGGTGAGGGTGCCATGTAGGTCCTGCAGCATTACAGCCTGTCTGACAGGAGCACTTGTTAAATCCTGCCCAGATATGGGTGGAGCAACATAGCTGGGAAACCTATCATCCCAAGCACACTCACTTCTGTTTTAAAGCTAATTGATAAAAGCTTTTATTCCGTTGTTTGATGCTACTTTATAGCACATTAGTCAGAATGTTGAGTTCATAGCTTTTGATTCATCTCAAAGCTCACGGGGTTTAAAAGACTTCAGTATTAAGCATAAACAATTTCTGCTTTTAAAACAAAGTACAAGTTGCTCCTTGTTGGATGAATCACCAAATCCACTTGCACTCCAAACACATAAGCCTCTCTTACCCCTAACAATTTGTTTTTCACACTATACAAGATCTTTCTCCCAATCTACTTTTAAAGAGAGCATCACACTCAGAAGACAGCCCCTTTCGGAGATCTAGTTTGTAGCTCAGTGGAGGATCTATCACTGAAAAACTACCACACAAACCTGAAGTGAACTTGGCGGTAATGGAACATGCTTTTAGCGTGGCACTAGCCACTACATGCACAGAAATTTTTCTATGTATGCTAATACTAAACGGACAAGATATATTATTAACTTTAATTAAAAACACTCAAACCCCACTGGCCATATTAACTTCTAGTTAGCCAATGTTCTATAGTCAGGAAGCACCACAAATCCTGTTGTAACATCTCTTTTCAAGTACTGATTCATAAAATCACAGATGTTAGAAAGGATCTCATTCCTTTCTCTGTTTAGCTGAAACTCCTGCCCAAAAAACACGGTCAACACCAAATTCAAACCAGCCTGCTAAAGGCTTGGTCCACCTTTCCAGGTCTTGAAAAAACCTCTGAGGATGAGGATTCCAGTGTCTCTGGTCAACCAATGCTTAATCATGCTACAAATGATTTTTTCCCCTTATACTCAAGTCTCTTCTCCAGCAACCTCACCTGCTCCTTTTTATGACCTCTGTCTCGCATTCTTCTCCCCTGAACTTCTGTAAAAAGCCTGGCTTCAACTTCTCAGCTAAAAAGACGAACTTGATAAGACTTTGGGTTCAGCTAAGCTACATTAGCTATGTCAAATCAGATCCGACGCTTTCAAGCACCCATTTCCTAGGTCCCTAACAAAATTATATACTTCCATGTGATACTGAAGTGTTATGGAGAGCAAACACCACCCAAGTTGAAGATTAACAAACATCGGAATCCCAGCAATCTCCCTGACAACCTTAATTTAGTCTTTCCCCTAGTATAACAAGCTTGCTTTTAAACAAGCAAGACAAGCACATTGCCAAACCTAGTTAAGAATGTAACTGCTCATTGCCATCTCATGCCAGCCTATTCTCAGGGCTGGCATGAAATCAGATGATTGTTTGCCAAAACACTATTTTTTTCCTGCCCATTTCATTGTAAACAAAAATAATGACAAAACCACCAGGCATTCATTCCCACCTCCAGTCCTTGTGCCAGCAAAAAATGGAGTGGGTGGGTGGTTGTGTGTGTGTGTGTAAAATCAGAGCTCTTTCAGCTCTGGTGTGCGTAATGTATCAAAGTGATCATACAACAGATATAACATTTCGGAAAAATACTCTAGTTTACACACTACTAGTATAAAAACTCAAACTAAATTCTCTTTGTGTGGTTCTGTCACATTCAACAAGTTATAAAACTTGAATGGCTCTCAAAATGACCTAAAGCAGGAAAAAAAAAGGTATTAGTAGTTCTAATATAGCCCATCTTCAATTATTTGTGTGCATACATACACAATTACCTTACAAAATACTACTTTAAACCATCACTTTCTTTTCTAGCACAGATCCTCTCTTGATAGTCTAGTCTTCGGAATAAATGCCACCGATCAGGCTTCAGCCTTTAAAAAAAAAAAAAAAAACAAACCCAAAACAAACCCCCACACAAAAAAAACCCAAACAAAAACCCCACCAAAATCACTATGCTTCTGCAGGCCAAGCACCATTGCCCACCTTTTACTTTCAGCTGGAGAGCATGGGGAAACAAAAAACTTCCACCTTCTTCTAGAGTCCAAATATAACGACTCTAGCTTTCCCAGCTCCCTGTC